>NC_089838.1:304900842-305200842 GCF_035609145.1 Eleutherodactylus coqui | reverse complement strand
GTACCTGCCTGTCAAATGCCAGTGCCGACATGCTTACACTCATAAAGATGAACAAAGGCTAGATTTCCCCAGACTTCTCTTCTCCACCGGTGGAAAGCAGTGGAACTTAATGATTCTTTTCGCTGCAACAGGTGAAAAATGCATCCTCTATCAGCACAAAAAAGGGGGAATTAGCTTTGTCAATCACTTTCGGATAGTATTACTCCTCCTACTCCTCCAAAAAAAATTTTCTGTGACCCAAAAGGCTCTGTTTAGAAGTTTTTTTTTTACAATTTTTCAAACTTTCGAAAGTATTGATTCTTTAACAGAAACCAATTTTTTTCACAGGGCTGCCTCCGGGCTCTGTTACAAATTAAGCAACAATGAGCTGTATCTTTAAAAAAATGTTTATGGGTTTCAACTGCCCTCGCGGTTAAGCAATTTTTCAGGGGAGCACTTGTACTCTTGGTACATCAATTTTTCTGGCTCTCGCTTATAGTGTTATCTAACAAATTTTTCCGGAGTTTGCCTACACTCTAGGTAACCAAATTTTTTCCGGTGTTCACCTATACTATTGGTACATCAATGTTTCAGGGGTTCGCCTACACTCTTGCTACAGAAATGTTACAGGGGTCTGCCTATACTTTTGCTACAGAAATGTTACAGGGGTCCACCTATACTCTTGCTACAGAAATGTTACTGGGGTCTGCTTATACTTTTGCTACAGAAATGTTACCGGGCTCCGCCTATGCAGTTTCTACTGAATGGTTTGAGGGGTTCGCCTATACTTTTGCTACGGAAATGTTACAGGGATCTCCCTATACTCTTGCTACAGAAATGTTACTGGAGTCCGCCTATACTCTTTCTACAGAAATGTTACTGGGGTCTGCCTATACTCTCGCTACGGAAATGTTACTGGGGTTCATCTATACTTTTGCTACAGAAATGTTACTGGGGTCCGCCTATAGTCTTGCTACAGAAATGTTACTGGGGTCTCCCTATGCTCTTGCTACAGAAATGTTACTGGGGTCTCCCTATACTTTTTCTACAGAAATGTTACAGGGGTCCGCCTATACTCTCGCTACGGAAATGTTACTGGGGTTCATCTATACTTTTGCTATAGAAATGTTACTGGGGTCTGCTTATACCGTTTTTACTGAATGGTTTGAGGGGTTCGTCTATACTCTTGCTACAGAAATGTTACTGGGGTCCGCCTATACTCTTGCTACAGAAATATTACTGGGGTCTGCCTATACTTTTGCTACAGAAATGTTACAGGGATCAGCCCATACTCTTGCTACAGAAATGTTACTGGGTTCTCTCTATACTTTTGCTACGGAAATGTTACTGGGGTCCGCCTATACTCTTGCTACAGAAATGTTTAAAGGGTCTGCCTATACTTTTGCTACAGAAATGTTACTGGGGTCCGCCTATACTCTTGCTACAGAAATGTTACTGGGGTCTCCCTATACTTTTGCTACAGAAATGTTTCAGGGGTCCGCCTATACTCTTGCTACGGAAATGTTACTGGGGTTCGCCTATACTTTTGCTACAGAAATGTTACCGGGGTCCGCCTATTCTCTTGCTACAGAAATGTTACACGGGTCTCCTATGCAGTTTCTACTTAATGGTTTCAGGGGTTCGCCTATACTCTTGCTACAGAAATGTTACTGGGGTCCGACTATACTCTTGATACAGAAATGTAACTGGGATCTTCCTATACTTATGCTACAGAAATGGTACTGGGGTCCGCTTATGCAGTTTCTACTGAATGGTTTGAGGGGTTCACCTATACTTTTGCTACGGAAATGTTACAGCGGTCTCCCTATACTTTTGCTACAGAAGTGTTACAATGATCTGCCTATACTCTGGCTACAGAAATGTTTCTGGGGTCTCCCTCTTGCTACAGTCATGTTATAGGGATCTGCCTACACTCTTTCTACAGAAATGTTACTGGGGGCTGTCTATGCTATGTTTACTGAATGGTTTGAGCGGTTTGCCTATACTTTTGCTACAGAAATGTTACCGGGGTCCGCCTATTCTCTTGCTACAGAAATGTTACACGGGTCTCCTATGCAGTTTCTACTTAATGGTTTCAGGGGTTCGCCTATACTCTTGCTACAGAAATGTTACTGGGGTCCGACTATACTCTTGATACAGAAATGTAACTGGGATCTTCCTATACTTATGCTACAGAAATGGTACTGGGGTCCGCTTATGCAGTTTCTACTGAATGGTTTGAGGGGTTCACCTATACTTTTGCTACGGAAATGTTACAGCGGTCTCCCTATACTTTTGCTACAGAAGTGTTACAATGATCTGCCTATACTCTGGCTACAGAAATGTTTCTGGGGTCTCCCTCTTGCTACAGTCATGTTATAGGGATCTGCCTACACTCTTTCTACAGAAATGTTACTGGGGGCTGTCTATGCTATGTTTACTGAATGGTTTGAGCGGTTTGCCTATACTTTTGCTACAGAAATGTTACTTGGGTCTCCCTATACTTTTGCAACAGAAATGTTACTGGGGTCCCCCTATACTTTTGCTATAGAAATGCTACAGGGGTCCGCCTATACTCTTGCTACAGAAATGTTACAGGGATCTGCCTATACACTTGCTACAGAAATGTTACTCGGGTCCGCCTATGCAGTTCCTACTGAATGGTTTGAGGGGTCCACCTATACTATTGCTATAGAAATGTTACTGGGGTCCGCTTATACTCTTGATAAAGAAATGTTACTGGGGTCTGCCTATGCTGTATGTGCACAAAGACTTCCCATCACAGTGTTTTACCTATCTGGCACAAATACACTGACTGACTTGGGCAGAAATGTGGGCAGAGGCCGAGGTCCTTGGCGGGGTGAAACTCTGACATGTTTGGGCACTTTAATTTTTTCCTGTGTAATACCATCTTTGTGCACCCACAGCATAGGCGAGTCCAAGGAACTCAAAGACTTCCCATAGCGGTGTTGAGCTATCTGACACCTACACAGGATTAAGTGTGTGGGGACCCATGGATTTCCCATAGCTATTTAACTCATGGCACCTTGGGTCACCAAGGTGGAGGCTAGGACCGAGCCTGACCCAGGGCCCGCTCACGTACTTCCTACACAGAGTATTGCGGGTCCTACCTCGGTCATGGTTTCTAGGCCTTATTATGCCTCCTCCTCCTGTTTGGGGTCTGGGGATCAGCGCTGGGCAACATGTATTTTCTCCCGTGTTACCACACTTATCTGAGAAACTAGTATGGGCCAAACCAAAGGAGCGTTGCTGCATTAATGAGACGTTCACAGTTGCACTAGCATCCGAGTCCGCTCTATGCCCACGATTAATGAGGATGTGAGCCGAGGCCGAAGTCCCTGGCAGTGTAAAACTGCCATGTTTGGGCACTCTGATTTCCTTACGTGTAATACTGTCCTTGGGTTCCAGGGGCTCGCCTATGGAAGGGTAGAGATGTGGACCAAGGTGCTTGGCGGGGTGAAACTTTGCCATGTTTGAACATTCTGATTTCCTCATGTGTAATACCATGTTTGAGTTCCTTGGGCTCGCCTATGCTGTGGGTGCACAATGACTTCCCATTGCGTTGTTTTACCTTTCTGGCACAAATACACTGACTGACTAGGGTAGAAATGTGGGCCGAGGTCCTTGACGGGGTGAAACTCTGCCATATTTGGGCACTCTGATTTCTTCCTGTGTAATACCATCCTTGTGCACCGACAGCATAGGCGAGCCCAAGGAACTCAATGACTTCCCATTGCGGTGTTGAGCTATTTGACACCTACACAGAATGAATTGTGTGTGGACACATGGATTTGCTATTGCTGTGTAACTCGTGACACCTTGGGTCACACAAGGTGGAGGCTGGGACCGAGCCTGATCCTGGGCCCGCTCACATGCTTCCCACACAGAGTATTGCTGCATTGTGGAGATGTGTAAAAGTGCTGGCACCTGAGTCCCCTTTATGCCCACGTTTGCGGCTCCTGACAATTTTGTGACGAAAGTGGCACAGGATTGGAATGATGATCGTACATCAATTTATCATCAATTCCCAACAGCATTGTGGGCTATCACCCACACTTTTAAAGAGGGTCGCTGCCTGGCCATGCCAACCCTCTGTAGTGTGTGCCTCCGGTTCCTCCTCATCCAGTACACACTTATAAATAGACATGAGGGTGGTGTGGCTATGATGCAAGCGTGTGGCATGAGGCCAGCTGAACACTGCGCAGGGAAACTTTTGTGTGCGCTGTGGACGCAGGGTCATGCAGGGGGGTTGGACTGCAATGCCAGCATGTAACCCAGGAGAAAAGGCAGCGGTGTCACCCGCAGGCAGTATTTGTCCTTGGTGGCAGGTAGTGTGGTGCTTGGCTAAGATGTGCCTTGCTAATGAGGGTTTGTCCCAAGTAAATTTTTAGGGGGGGTGACCGCAAGACTCTTGCCCCCATTTTGGCTTAGTAGTGGGATCTGGGAGCCACAGATGCAGCCATGCGTGCTGCTCCTGCCCTTCCCAATCCATTTCTGTGGTGTTTTCATGACTTTTTGATGTTTTCTGGTGTTTCACAAGTCATCAGCTATGCAGAGCATCGGTCCCATACAAAAATGCTCGAGTCCCCAATTGACTTCAATGCGGTTCGTTACTCGAAATGAGCTCTCGAGCATTACGAAAAGTTTGACTCGAGCAACGAGCACCCAAGCATTTTGTTGCTCGCTCATCTCTACTAATGATCCTTTACTATTTAGGTACCCTGTTACGGAACATCATCCACTCATTTTCTTTTTGATTACACTTTTCAGTGCATTCTTCACGTCTTTGTTCCGGAAACTATATATGATGGGGTTAAGTAAAGGAATTATGTACACGAAGAAGACAGTTAGTACCTTGACCTCATTTAGTGAAATGCTCGCTTTGGGTCTAAAGTACAGGCCGAATAATAAAACATAGAAAAAGCTGACAACAGTCAGATGAGAAGCACAGGTGGAGAAAGCCTTAGACTTCCCTTTCCGAGAACGGATCTTTAAAATCGAGGCTATAATATAAATATAGGTTATTAAGATGAAGATGAAAGAAGACATTACAAAGATTAGACCATGAGCAAATATTGCATCCCGTATACTTGTAGTATCACCCATAGCAAGCTTTTCCAACGCTTTGATATCACAAAAAAAGTGATTGAGTCTATTCATGGGACGATAAGTTGCCAAAGCAGTGACAATGGTTCCTGAGATGGACCCCAACATCCCTCCGATCCAGGTCCCTGCAGCAGTACTGATACACACTTTCCAGTTCATAATGACAGTATAATATAAGGGTTTACAAATAGCCACGTAGCGGTCATAAGACATCACTGTTAGTAAAAAATACTCAGTGTTCCAAAAAGCCATAAAAAAGAAGAGCTGAACCATACACCCCACATAGGAAATTCTCCCATTGTTTGTGACAAATATGTTAATTAACTTCGGACATGTGACAGAGGTATAGACAATGTCAAGAGCAGAGAGGTTACATAAGAAGAAGTACATTGGTGTTTTTAGTTTTGGATTAGAAATTATCAGCAGGATGAGGATCAGATTTCCAGTGATTGTTAGCATGTAGACCAAGAGGAAGAAGAAGAAAAGAGGAACATGTGCATTAGGAGCATCCGAAAATCCAACAATGAAGAACTCCACTGAACTGTTTGGATGTGTTGTCATGATTTGCTGGGCATGAAAAGTGCGTTTCAGATAAGGGACATAAATTTGACCCCAAAGTCCAAACAATATGATTTTGGTCAGGGTGCTTCTATGGAAATAACAAAGGCATGTATTAAGTATCAATATCTTAGGATGCTGAAATCTTGCACCACAACCTTAAATTAAAATGTAGGATATATATAGGAGAGCGCTCACTGCGGAAATGTCAGAGATGTAGTGGTCCGGCGAGATACTTCTACGGTTGGCGGGTCAATCTTCTCAGATAGAACCAGAAACTTAAAGGTGTTCCGAAGAGGTCTCATATCATTGATGAGACGGCAGCCAAAGGAAACTCCATTCACAGAGTGAAGGAGACGATGAAATGATAAGACAAAAAGGGAAAAATTCTTCAGCGCTCACACCAAATACTATGCATGCAGGTATAGAAGAAAGAAGATGGAACTTACTCGGTGGAGGCGCCTATAGCCCAGGCGCCTCCCAATCCAGGGTTAACTTATCACACGGAGATGGAAGCCAGCGGTAGCGGAGGTATTTTCACAACTTTTAATAGTGCAATTAAGGTATACACAACGCGTTTCGGCCAGGAGGCCTTTTTCAAGTGTCTTTTCAAGTGACACTTGAAAAAGGCCTCCTGGCCGAAACGCGTTGTGTATACCTTAATTGCACTATTAAAAGTTGTGAAAATACCTCCGCTACCGCTGGCTTCCATCTCCGTGTGATAAGTTAACCCTGGATTGGGAGGCGCCTGGGCTATAGGCGCCTCCACCGAGTAAGTTCCATCTTCTTTCATCTATACCAGCATGCATAGTATTTGGTGTGAGCGCTGAAGAATTTTTCCCTTTTTGTCTTATCATTAAATTAAAATGTGATACAGTCATAAAGTCATGTCACCTTGCTTATTTTAAGTCTAATGGCTAACTCAAATGGAATCTACTCCCTATTGGTTCTTCTGAATCCCTCTGCAATGTTTGACACCATAGTCCATCAACCCCTCCATTATTTTGGCCTTCAAGACACTGCTCTCTCCTGCCTTTCCACCTACTTTCTACCTGCTTATTCAGTGTATCATTTGTCAGCTCTGTTTCTTCTTCTCTTCTTCCTGCTGTTGGGATTCTTTAGGCTTCAGTCCTTAGTTCTCTACTCTTTTCTATCTATACCATCTCTATTGAAAAAAAACTAACTGCAGAATTGACTTTCAGTATCATCTCTATGCTGATAATACCCAAATATATCACCCCATACACTACTACAAAACACCAGTGATTGTCTGTCCACTGTCTCTATTATCTCTATCAGAGTTCAAAAACCGAACTTGCTATCTAATGACTTTCCTAAACCTGGTATTTCCATTTCAGTCTGTGTACTAGCATAACTCCTAGGCAGCATGCCCACTGATTAACTATGTAAAGAACAGTCAAGTCTTTGCCTTCTTCAAATTTCACAAAGTACACACTACTAGTAACAACATCTTCTGTGAAAATGTAACACAAAAAAAAGAAAGAAAAGTTAAAAGAAAAGCCAAAAAAAAAAACCATATACCTTTAATTTCTCGTGTATATGACAAATGAATTTTTGTATGGATAGCACATGGGGACAGAAAATATATGTTGGGACATGGCTTATGGTTTGCAGACAGACAAGCACAATATGATGACAGACTTGCAGCACAAAGATTGTAAGAGTGAATATCTGCATTTTATTTTGTCGTTAGATACAGTATTTAATGATATTGCTGTTGGGTATAGGGGGATCCCTGGGAATATTAAAGGCTCAGATTGAGAAACCTGCTAATAATACTCTAGAGGTTCAAGCTTTGAGTATTATTTAACTGTACAATATGTATTTTTTTCTTGTATTCAAATCTTTCTTATTAAGAAAATTTTTGCGTCCGAAGACACTTTTTAACATACAACACTAAGCAAAGAAAACCCACCCTCCCCCTATAAACCTTTCCCATAAGTCTCTCTTGTACTGTGCCAGCATATTTTATAAAGTCCTTCGTTTTCCTGTCACTGCTTGAAGAGTTGCTGTATTCATTATTCACTTGTTACCTGCAATGCAAATGTTTAGTACCGTAAGCTCCCTCTTCCCTCCCGTCACTATTCCTCCCCTCTCCCAGAACACAACTATTCCAGTGAACATTAGGCACTATTCTCTAAGCAGATCGGTATTAAGGCGACCGAAGGCATGCAGCCATTTGAGCCATATATTGTAATATTTCTGCAATGTTTTCCTTCTGCAATAAACAATTTTTTCCCACAGTAGAATTTGAATGACTTTTTTTATGAGTTCGGTCAGATCAGGTGGGGCTTCATTCATCCAGTGCTGTGCTATTAACCCTTGCAATCCAATTTTGGATTCAGAGTTTCCTAGGGAGTTTTCTCTTTCTGACATTATACAATGGCGCTACCAAACCCTATGCATAAGAACTAAAGTTGGAAAACTCTGGGCGTTACAGCGGAATCTAAGACTCTCTAGGGACTCAAACAATTGTGCATTACTAAAATAGGTTTTTAGAAGTCAAAAACTCACAAGTATCCTCTTATTTCCATCCCTTGAAGTGTTGTATTTGCGACGCCAGAAAAAATGATGTAGAATTAGGCAGTACAAGTCCTCCCTCTCTTTTAGGATTACATAGTGTTTCCAATCTAATTCTAGGCCCTTTCTCTTTCCAAATCAAGTCTTTAAACAGTCGGTTGACCCTATAGAAGAGGCTCTGCGTAAGCCAGTGAGGCAAGTTATGAAGTAGATTGTGGCATCCATACCATCTTAATGAGGTTCACTCTTCCTATAATCGTTAGGAAGAGTTTACACCAAGCATCATGTTTTTTCCTAAATTTCTAGATTCAATTTTCGATATTCCAAGAGATTCCTTGAGACTTTGACTTCCAAGTATGTAATAACAGACTTGCATTGCATAGAGGTCCTATTTTCCTCCACATCTAGATTGGGGTTATCTACTGGCAGTATATCAGACCTGCTCCAATTAATGGTCAGACCAGAAAATGAACCATATTGTCTGATCAGAGACATTGCCACATCCAACGATTCACCCGCATCACCGACAAACAGTAGCAAATCATCTGCATATAGTGCCACTTTTCCCTCCAATTGCCCACTTCTAAACCATATCATCTCTGGGCAAGATCTCAGAACACTGGCGAGGGGTTTAATCACCAATGCGAAGAGGAGCAAAGTGGCAACCTTGCCTTGCTCCTCTATATAGCGAAAAGGGCTCAGAGCAGCCACCATTTACCGTGACACAGGCCTTCACATTGGCGTATAGAAGCTTTATGAGTCTCACAAAGGTCTGAACAAATCCCATCTTCTCCAATACCTCCCAAATAAAGGGCAATTCCACACTGTCGAACACTTTAGCAACGTCTAACGAGCATATTATTCTCTGCCCCAGATTGTCCACTGGCAACTGAAGATTAAGATATAGTCTCCTCTATTAATTGGTGTGGATCGAGCTGGAATAAATCCACTTTGATCTGGATGGATAAGAGTCGTGACCTTTTGTGAGAGTCTATTAGCCAAGACTTTTACTAGCAGCTTTATATCCACATTTAACAATGAGATCTACATGATTTTGGCAGCAATGAGTCTTTCCCCAGTTTTGGGACAATCGTTATTTCTGCGTTATGCATTGATGCTTTTGCAACTTGAAAAAGATGTTTCAACTCCTGTCCACATCCTCTCACTAACAGTGCCTCTGGAGGAGGAATGGAGATTGTTTGCTGTCATTCATGAGCCAGATCACTCAAGAACCACCCTGGACCTAGTAATGAAGCTGCTTGAAGTATAGGTGGAAGACAATCCACGAGGACTAGCTCAGAAGTGTATGATAGCTTGTGGCTGCTGCTTCTACAGTGATCTCTGATGCTACTGATGTCCAGTCTGCTGTAGCTATTTGCAACTTGTGTACCTTCCAGATTCTCTGTAACCTATTCTCACCCTCAACATCTGATCCTGTTTGATATGACCTGTTCTAGTGTTAGGGTTGAGACAGGGTTAGTCAATGCCCAGATTTCAGCTCAGCGCCGTTCTTGTCTGGACAATGACCCTGCTCTCTGTTAGGCAGGGATTTCATATTCCTCGCCAGTGCAGGGCTAGCTCAGTCCTAGTTTCCACCTCGTACCAAGCCATGCGCTGAGGAGTGAGTATCCGGTCTCAGGGTCAGCTGTCAGTTTCACTGAGTGGTTTTCCTGCCCAGAAGGATGGCACAGTGGTTCGACACTCGAATATGTAACAAGAATATACCTCCAGTCACTCTGCAGCTCGAGCCAGAGGCACAACCGATGTCCATCAAGCAACACTGCCTACCATCTGCTGCCTGCCAGGGTATCACACTGCATCTGGAAAAGTTTCTGAAGTACGGTATCCTGAGGAGTTGCCAATACCCTGGAACACCCCTCTCCAGCCTGTAAAGAAACCTGGAATAACAGAGTATCGCCCAGTCCTGGATCTCAGAGCAGTGAATCAAGCTGTGGTTATTTTGCATCAGACAGTGCCCAACCCGTAGACTTTACTTGGATTAATACCTAGGAAAGCAACTCGCTTTACTGTGCTGAATTTGAAAGATGCTATGTATGGATGTGTAAGCTGGACTGTGATAAAAGCTGATAGGAGAATTGATGCATTTGAGCTGTGGTGCTGTCCAGGGTATACGCAGCTGCCTATACCCTGGACAGCGAGAGGAACAAACAGAGAAGTCCTGAATCGTTTAAGACCTGATATATCACTGGAGGACAAGATGACTGGACTCAGACTCATGGATTTTGGTCATGTAATGCGAGCAGAGTCACTAAAAAATCTATAATGCTTGGACAGATCAATAGCAAAAAAAAGACACGGCCGTTTTACACTTGAGTGATGGTTGGATTCCACAGTTTTTTATGAGGCTCATCAGGTTTCTTTTGGGAATCCATATTTTTCACAGCAACAATACTGCCCGGAAACTAAACCATTCTTGTCGTCTAAATCGACAATGATAGAACTAATGCAAGTGTGAATTCAATCTAATGCACATCTGATTTCCTTTAAAATTTTCATGGAGTTATCATCTCTGTTACATAGGACACATAGATTGTGGCACTTGATGTAGTCTCTATAGTAGATGTAGAGAGAGGAACAAGAACAGAGTAAGGAACAAAAAGAATAAGGAAAAAGTTGAGATAAAAGTCAGTGGCACGAAAACCTTCAGACTATTTGAGGTATGTGAACATGAGCTGCATATGGACAAGCTTGGGTAATTAGCCACAAGCAAACTGCCAAAACCTGTAATAGGTCAAGTAATTGCGTAAACTTCTGCACTGGATCTTCAAGTGATGCCTAGCACTTGTAACAGCAGGACGAGTTCTGGGTATTTATCTATTAGATAATATTAACAAAGGATCTTGGGTTTTTGCATTACTGGTGTTAATGGGAGCACAGTGGTTCCCATTAATAGTTACCACTGGCCCTTATGAGAAGAACTGTAGCTGCCAATATTATGGGGATAATATGCTGTAATTGTTATGGAAGGTGGTGACTGGCACTAAGGACACTTGTGGCCTGCCCCAAGGAGAGCACTGTGGATATCACTAATATGAAGGGGTAACTGTGGTTGTCATTACTATAAGTGCAGTATGGCTATTATTGTATTGTTTTAAACTACTAAGTGCAGTATTCATTTAAAGGGTATTCCAGCCATTTCGAACTGATGACCTATCCTCTGGATGGGTCAGATAGGTCATCAGTACTCGATCAATAGGGAGGATCCGCTGCTTGGGATATCCTGTCTATAACGAGGATCAGGGAGTGTAATAGAAGTGCAGTGCTCCCATTGGTTTCAATGGCAGTGAAGCCTGCACTTTCCCTTTCTGCTTTGATCACTGATGATGACATTTAGTCTGCTGCATGGGCAGCTAGCTGGATGATCAGCTGTAAATCAGTTGTAAATGGCCAGAATACTACTTTAAATTGATTGCAGCATCTGGAAGTAGTAAAATAGGGAATTTGAAATTTGGACCAGACAACTTTGGAGCTTCATAGTGTTTGCTGGCAGAAAATACTGTGTGATTCTCTAGCTAGGAAACCCAAATACTCCTCAATAACTATGTAATCTCTGTCTGGTTCCCTATGAACAATAATCTGTATTTTCCTTGTATATTGCTTGGGGCAAAAGCTGAAAATGGTGCCTCCAGCATTCAAACCCTTTTGGATACAAGTCTGCATTTTGATGTGGACATTTGCTAATCTTCATTTACTGATCAGCAATGAGAGCAGTGGAAATAGACGGCTGCCTGGCCACCGTACAAAGCGCCACAGATGCTAGGGGAGTGGGGACAGGGAGCTGTTCTAGCAGCAGACGGGGTGTTCGCCACTGACACCAGCGGACATAGCAGGCTGAGTCCAGAGGGCAGAAGATGTAAGCGGAGACCTGAAAATGCTAGCAGGACAGCAGGGACAGCCAGCCAATCAGCAGATGAGGGCATTACCTACATGTCAACCCAGCTCATCCATGTCTCCACTCCTTGCTTCTGGTGGAGACAAGATACAACAATACCCTGGATGTCTGGAAACTGACTGAATTTAATGGCACCTTGTTTTCCACCCAAAGCTACAATAAACATAAGTTTTGTGGTTCATTTCTTCCTGACTCCTAGAGTTTCTTTTCACTGGGGAACCTGCACCACGCTAGAACGTTAGATAGCCTCAGGAGCAAAGACCAGCACATACCATCAAGTCATCCATCATTCACTATAGTCTAGCTGGGTGGGAGTGAGGGTGCGTTCACACGAGCGCATAAACGGCGCGTTTTTGCGACTAAATGTATATACGTGACCATCTGAGGCAATGGTTTCCAATGTATTCGTTCGCACAGGCGATTTTACGGCGCGTAAAAACGGCAACCCGAAAAAAAAAACGGAACATATGCAACCGAAATACGCGCCAACGCATATTCGATGGCCGAAAAGACCGTTTGAAAAGTAGGAACAAACGAAAATACGCTTTCTAGCTCTGGTCGTGATCGGCGAAAAACGTTCTTTCCGGCGATTATACGCTGCGCTCGTGCGAACGTAAATACGCCTACGCTCGTGTTAACGCACCCTCAGAGATATTAGCCACTGTGACACTAGCCTCCTGCCCTGGCTCATTAACCTGCTCATCAAGGGAATACTGTTACCTTTCATGTCATGCAATAGAGAGTTAAAAAGCTTTCAAGCTGAAGGGAATTGAAGAAATGATTGACTATGAGCAGAGTTGTAGCTATAGAAGTTGCACTGATTTTAGTTGTGATCAGGCCCTCTAATTCTGGAGGGTCCAGAGGCCACCTTTGTCACACTAATGCTGGTAACCAGATCTTTACACTCTTACTCTTCACAATAGTGATGGGTTGTTCATGAACGAGCAGACTCTATGAGCCAGCTCCTTTATGTGAATGATAGAATGATGCTAGCCAAATCCTGATAGTGAACTGGAAGCTCTTTTAAGGTATCTATATGGGGGTTGAACCGCAAGTTGAACAGACTGTTCTGCCTTCTTCCCATTCCTTCACACTAATATGACTCTATTGAGACCAGAAGAGGGTAGAACAGCAGACAGGAGAGGAGGGGTTTCCTTTCTCCTATTCTGTTCTCTTCTTATCAAAATGGTCCAGAATTCCCATCTCTGTTTTATTACACATTCATATGCAGTTGATAATTGCTGCCAATGTTAGGTTTTCTTCTTTCTGAAGAAGTCAGATTTATACAATAAGTGTATTAAATGAATTGTAAATGCGTTAATTTGTGAATTCCTCTACCCTATCATTCATGCAGCAATAGGTAATGCTCCAGCAGAAGAATGTATTCTGGAGTCTGGGGTGGCTTACGTCACTAAATTAATGGCATGAGCGCAGGCAAGGCTTACTATGCAGTCTGTGTCTCTCTATGACATGAAGTGAGTTAATGCAGAATCTGTGGACAACAAAATCCAGATTAGTGTGACAGTTGTCTGGCTTGGGCGCTTGATGTCCAAGGCAAAAAAAGGAGAGAGGTCTTTTGGGTGTGGTTGAATGGCTGTTTGAAAGAGATATGAGAATATTAAGGAACATCTATTTTTTATATTCCTGGGATAAGAGTGAATGAATGAAGGGTACTGAAGCATTGAATGGGTATTAGTGTATCTTGACTCCACTGGAAGCTGGGGTTTGACAGGGGGAACGCCCCTCTCACACCCCCAGCTCCCGATAGGGTCAAGTCTGGAAGGTCCTACTATATTTCTTCTAACGCGTACATTATGAGCAGCAACTGCTGCCATGTTACCAGTGTAACATGGCAGCATGTACAGGTCATAATGTAAGCCTAAGAAGAAATGTTATGCAGACCCTAAGGTGCTGCCCTCACCTCTTGTGGTCCAGTGCCTTGACTGTGTGCTCCGTTTTACCTGCTTTCCGCCCTTACAGCTGCCGCCCTCAACCGTTGCCATCCGCCGCCGGGACTGTCAGCTTCGTGGCCACCTCTCCCCCGCTGACAGATGCTGCCCTAGCCACTGCCGGCACTGTGAGATGTGTGCTGCCCACTCCCCCGCTGACAGTACCCGGCTGGCCTGTGTGCTTCTGCTTCACCACCAGGAAATTCGGGAAAAAAAGGGGTATGATACATACCCCTCTCTCTTTCCCCCCGGCCCAGTCAGCTCCATGCATTCGGCGGAATGTGAAAGTTACATCGGCTGGGGGTGGTGGTAGCAATTGTGGAGCACTGACCGGGTACGGGTGTGGGTGGCTATTGTGGCTTGCCAAAGGCCGTGTTGTAAAATCCTCAACAGAACAGGAATCAGCGCCTTACTCGCACAAAACGATTTCAAAGAAGTGTGAGATACTTTTTTTGTACTCACCTGGTGCACGGCCAAAACTCCTGTTAGGGAGATTGATCCTCGTCCTCGTTACACAAAACACAGTGTATCTAGGCATTTTGCAGAACAACACAAATGCCAATCGAGAACATTGAAAATTACACCAATTGAGCAGATAACAAGCAAATCAATTAATGAGCTAAAACGGAAAGAAATGTTTTGGATATACAAACTCCAAACCCTGCAACCAACAGGGCTAAATGAAGTGTTAGAAAAAATCTAAAAAAATCTAAAAAAATCTGAGAAAAAATCTGATTTAAAGGGACTAAATAGAATGAGAGGAGATGAGAGATATAAAGAGTTAATCATAAAGGGTTAATGTTACGATAAAACATGAGTTGATATACATAGAAATATAATAAATAGAGGACATAATCAATAGAAATATTAGTGTAATAGAAATGGAATTTTTTAAAATGGAATCTTTTAAGCAAATGACAATTTTAGAATTCATTTATGAATTATTTAGATAATTTTTTATAAAAAATATGTCGTTTACAACATAATGGGTCTATTTATGAGAAAAAATGAATGATGGTTTTATAGAATTTATATAACAGAGAAATTGGGAAAATGTGATTTATTGTTAATTCGTTTAAAGTAATATCTCTAATTTTAGAATAAAATTGTAGTAATTATTTATTGATATAGATAATTTATGGTTTTAAATTTGTGGAATGTAATAGATAACGAATAGTATAAGCAAGTCGAACGGACTTTTAAATAGCAGTTTTTTTCTGCTACTTTTTAGAAACAGAGAAACTTGATAGTATATAAAGGGTTACTGATTAATGACGTGTTATTTCACATGAAGCAGAGGGCGGCTCCGAAAGCCGGCGTCTGAGCACTTCCGTGAGCTATTAGCGTGTATATAAAAAAGTGTACTGTGCTGTGTAATGTTATGCCTGAAGAGAGCGGGTAAGCCCACAGAAACGCGTAGCAAAAGAACTAATAAATTATTTAAAATTATTTATGGACATTGTGTCCTTCATCTCTGCTGGAACCCAGGAGCGCGGGGGAAATTTTTCTATTAAAATCCTCAACAGGATATTTTTGGCTCTGTGCTAGCACACTGAGCAGGGTTGGGTGTTCGCTGGGCAACGTTTTCCGTTTGCACCCTGGCCAGCTGCATGTTTTTTCCGACTGCTTTTACTGCCCTTCCAGGACCTAGTTTTCCAGTCTGCAGTTCAGCCAATCAGGTACAGGGGGCGTCCCCCCTGACAATCTTGACTCCACCAGGACTTCCTGGTGGTGTCAAGATACACTAATACCCATTGAATGAATCTGAGATGAAATGGTTTAATATGTACTAGCTCTATGTTATATGGTTGGTTTTACAAATAGCTAAAAATCTTGTTTCCTTTGCGATGCTTGATTGCTACAAAAAGTGATAGTGATGTCTCTCTCCCCTCCTCCCTCTTAAGCCTCAGAGTGAGGCCACCCTCACACAGGCGTTCGCAGAAATGCAGCATTTTTCAATGCTGCATTTACTGCAGTTTCAACAGCATTGTCATGTTTTTTGGCAACATTTTGACTGCCAAGGAAGCTGAAAATAAAAAAATCAATACTTACCTAGCAGACACCATCCGGGTCCCTGCCGCTGCTCTCTGGAGATCCAGGCAGGCTTCCCAGCACTTATCATTGCCGACAGAGCATCTTTTGCTCGTGATGGGGTTTGAAGGCCTCGTCTCCAGCAAGAGATTGCTCTGATTGGCTGAGCTACTGTGGGTTCAGCCAATCACAGCCAGCCCTGGATGCACCAATCACAGCCATTCATTGAGTGTTGTACAGCATTTTGTGCAGCACTGAAAAGGCAGCACTAAATTCTGTAGAAAAATGCCTGTGTGAGGGAGGCCTTAGAACTTGTTGCTTGTCAGACATATAGAGAAGGGAGGGGCTGTTTGCTCCAGAGATGTGTGTAATGTGTGAGGCTGATTGGTTCAATGCTTAAACACTAAGGAATAGAATCTTAAATTGTTAAATGGTGTTACTGTTGTGTTTTTACACCGTGGGAATACGTCTGTCTGATCTGATGCATTGGAATCCAATGCATCAGATGGTAGCGTATATTGGCTGGCTGTAAAAATGGCGGCCGATATACACTCGTGTGAAGCCCAGATGCAGATATTGACTCCGGTTGAAAATTTCTCTCCCCTACGCATAAGACTCTAATGGCTGCTCAGAGTGGGATGTGTATTTCATCCTGCAAACTGGTTCAAGGGAATTGGAGGATGGTTTAATGAGGATTATTGAAGTTTTTTTTATTTCCCAGATATTATTGTAATGCTCCATCATATAAAAGCCAATATCTCCTCCCATCACTTTTATTTTGGTAGAATTTCATCCTCACTTTTACTCCCTCTTATCTATGTCTTTGCATATGTAAGTGTCAGTCTTCACTGCAGCTTTGGCATTCTATTCATGAAATGAGAAGTTCAGGATAAATGGTGATAAAGACAGGGATGCAGTGCATTTATTTGTAGAAGATTGCCTGCCCAGTGACCTTTCAGCTTGACTGGCCATACAGTGAAAAAAATTTTCACACCTTGAAAATTGTGGTCCAGTTTTCCTCAGCCCTGGGAATACTGGACTCTATACTAAGCCTTTCAGGCTGTACTGTACATAAGTGAGTGGACACACTGCAGCTGTGCTCACACATGCTCGGGCTAGTCAGCAATGCCCCATGGCATATTACTCAGCATGCCTTCACCCTGTTGCTTGTGGTGTTCCATCTTGTGTCAGAGCAGTATCAGCAAGTCAGACCATGTTAGACAAAAGTTCTGAGATAGGTTTTAATTTTCCTGTGACAGTATTAGCCCCCATGATGTCATGGCAATACTGACACATGTTCAGCTCAAACATTTGTCCACAACACTTCACCTTCGCCTACAGCGCACTCTACTCATGCCAGACAATGTGTCCATTCAGCGCTGCACCACCATCAACCCAGCTAGCTTGCTGTATCTGGAAAAGGAGGTGAGGGGGGAATAATCATCTGATAGCTTTCCTCCCAGACGGGGGATTCAGTCATGTTGTAGATCAGCCATTAAACAATCCTGATTGTGGATGGATCAAGGTATGATCAAGAAGACAGGTTCAATATAGGTCATGCTATGCTCTCCTTACATTAAGTGGCCAAGGCCAAACCCCTTCCACCTCACATGTCAGTCTGAGAAGCAGAGTTGTGAACTCTGGAAGAAGCACGCAAGCATGCTCAAGGTGAAACGGCTAGCATCTACAGTACATGGACTCCCACTATGCCTTTGGCATTGCTCATGACTACAGACCCATCTGGAGAGGGAGGTCATTCTTGACAGGAAATAGAAAGGCAATTAAAAACAGTAAAGGTGTACAGGCACTGATAGAGGCCCTCTTGCTGTCCGAGAAATTGGCCATAATCAAAACAAAAGGCTACTCCAAGGATGGCACAAAATAGGCAACCAGAAATCACCGGGCTGATCAGGCTGCAAAGACAGCCACAGTGAAGCCCAGACTTGATCCTTCAGGGTTTGGGATGGTACAAGTATGTCCTCAGAAGCTACCCCAGTGGATTATGACCTGTTGATACAGTTAGAAAAGCAGGCAACCAAGGGGGAAAAAGGAACAATGGGAACAAGAAGGAGAGGCAGAGACACCTGGAGGAGCATGGATGGTATCCAACAAGCTCTGTCTTCCACAGGCCCTCTATCCTGTGATGGCTCCAGCCTCCCATGGAAATACACACCTGACAAAAACAGCTATGGCAGATGTGGTCGCTTGTCACTGGTATGCACTAGAATGTAGGGTCACGGCAGCTAAATACACACAGGGCTGCCTGATTTGTGCATAGAACAACGGGAGTACATCTGTACAGACTCCCATGAAGTGAACCCCTTGTCCCGACTACCCATTCCAGTGTCTTCAAGTAGACTACATCCAACTACCAAGGGTGGGCACTTACAAGCACCTTCTGGTCTGCCTAGACCTGTTCTCAGGGTAGCCAATTTGGCCTGCTTGGTCACAAACATCACTGCCACTGCCAAGAAACCGATCTCTGAGGTGCAGGTACGGTGTAGTACAGATGCAGGTACAGTGTTCTAGAGACAACTGAGAGTGAATGAGGCACTCATTTCATGGGAGATAGGATGTAGGAAGTAATGAAAGCATTGGCAGTAAAAGAGGCCTTTCATGCTCTGTAGCATTTACAAAACAGTGATAGAGTAGAGAGATTAAACAATACTTTAAAAAGACCCAGAAAGCCATGACAGAGTTCAATAAACCATGGACCAAGTGACTTTCCCTGGCACTCTTCTCCATAAGGTGCATGACCAAAAAGCTCTGGAGCCCAAATTTGACGGTCCATACCAAGTGCTCCTGACCATCACTACAGATGTTAAGCTGGACGGAAACATCCTATTGGATACATGTTTCTCATTGCAAGAAAGTGGTGGTGGTCTGCGCATGCTGGTGGTGGTGAGGCTGGTAGTGGTGGCTCCCCGGCTGATCTTGGTGCGACACAGGTTGCACACCACTGTTTGTCAGTCATCCGCGCTCTCACTGAAAAACATCCACACCTTTGAACACCTTGCCCTCTGCATGGAGGCTTGGTGCGAGGGGGTGCTTTGGGAAACCGTTGAGGGATTCTTCGCTCTGGCCCTGTCTTTACCCCTGGCCACTCCACTGCCTCTTCCAAGCTGTCCTGCTGCTGCACTTGCCTCCCCCTCTGAAGCCCTGTCCTCAGTAGGCTAAGCAAACCAGGTGAGGTCGGTCACCTCATCGTCCTGCTGCTCTTCCTGCGAATCCTCTGTGTGCTCCTCCCTCGGACTTACTGCCCTTACTAACCTCTCTGATAGACAACTCTGTCTCATCATCATTATCATCCTCACCCACTGAAAGCTCTTGAGACAGTTGCCGGAAGTCCCCAGCCTCATCACCCGGACTCCGGGAACTTTCCAAAGGTTGAGCATCGGTCACGACAAACTCCTCAGGTGAGAGAGAAACCATTTTTTCCCATTCCTGGCAGGTACCCGAGAACAGTTCCTGGGAGTCTGCCTGCTCATCAGAATATGTAATTTTCATGGAGTGAGGAGGCTCAGAGGAAGAAGGAGCAGCAGCCAGAGGATTCAGAGTTGCAGTCCCTAAGCCGGGAGTAGTGGACTGCGTAGAAGACAGGGTGGTCGATACATTGCTGGATACATTTTCTGCTATCCACGACAGGACCTGCTCACACTGCTCTGTTTGTAATAAAGGTCTACCACGCGGACCCATAAATTGGGATATGAAGCTGAGGACCCCAGAAACTTGCCTCTCCCCTAATTCCGCAGCAGCCAGCTGTGATTCACCTGGACCAGGAACTCGGCCTGTGCCCACACCCTCACTTGGACATCTACGTCCACATCGACGTCCTGGACCTTTACCCCTTCTCCTCATCATGGCGGATTAAGAATAGAGCAGGGCCCAAATAAATTACCCCACTGTACAGCACTGACAACTGGGCCTTAATTCACAGCACACAGAGACTTGTAGATAGCAAAGGCTCTATGCTGTTACTTGAAAATAGTAACCCTCTGTCTTGCACTGATACCTAGGGGTAATTAACTGCTCGTAGAGATCTGTAGATTATAGAGGCTGTGTGGAGTGGGGGAAGACTCTAAAGCCAGTGGATAGTGCTGGTAACTACGGCAATCTCAACCACACCAACGGAAATGGTATTGTGAGACGTTTTGCACAGCGGCTGAGGTGAAATACTTTGCAGTGGCCCCAGTAATATTACAGTATTGTTTAGCGGTGAGGCTGCTGTCTAATTCACTGCAGACAGAGAACGATATAAATAAGATTGTTCGCAGCAGGCTAGGAATTATTTGCGTGCACTTTCACGGTGACAACGGTATTGTGCTGCACTCCGGCCAGAAAAATATATTATGAAAGGCTGCAAACAGGCCTAGCTACGTAATGCAAAAAGGGAAGCACTACAACTCCCAGCAGCCACCAAGTAAAATGCACATGGTGAGATGTAGCCAAACGAAGGAGCTTTTGTTTCTTTGCACAGAGGGTAGGGACTGTATAGTGTATATCACTTTCCCTCTAGAAGTGGCTGTGGCCCAACGCTCTGCGTCTAATTCACTGCAGACAGAGAATGGTATAAATAAGATTGTTCGCAGCAGGCTAGCAATTATTTGCGTGCACTTTCACTGTGACAACGGTATTGTGCTACACTCCAGCCAGAAAAATATATTACGAAAGGCTGCAAACAGGCCTAGCTGCGTAATACAAAAAGGGAAGCACTACAACTCCCAGCAAGCCCCAAGTAAAATGCATACGGTGAGATGTAGCCCAACAAAGGAGCTTTTGGTTTTTTGCACAGAGGATAGGGACTGTATAGTGTATATTACTTTCCCTCTAGAAGTGGCTGTGGCCCAACGCTCTGCGTCTAATTCACTGTAGACACAGATCGGTATAAATAAGTATGTTCGTAGCAGGCTAGGAATTATTTGCGTACACTTTCACAGTGAGAGTGTTATTATTTGTACAGCACTGCAGCCAGAAAAAAATATTACGAAAGGCTGCAAACAGCCAGGCCTAGCTGCGTAATACAAAAAAGGAAGCACTACTACTTCCAGCAGCCACCAAGTAAAATGCACACAGTGAGATGTAGCCCAACGAAGGAGCTTTTGGTTTTTTGCACAGAGGATACGGACTGCATAGTGTATATTACTTTACCTCTAGAAGAGGCTGTGGCCCAACGCTCTGCGTCTAATTCACTGCAGACACAGAGCGGTATAACTAAGTTTTTTTGCAGCAGGCTAGGAATTATTTGTGTGCACTTTCACGGTGAGAGCGGTATTGTGCTGCACTCCAGCCAGAAAAAAATATTACGGAAGGCTGCAAACAGGCCTAGCTGCGTAATACAAAAATGGAAGCACGGCAACTCCCAGCAGCCACCAAGTAAAATGCACACGGCGAGATGTAGTCCTAAGAACGACCGTCGGGGTTCTTGAAGACAGGATCCTACACTAACACTTTCCCTATCTCAGCAGCACTTTCCCTATACTCTGTATAATAGACTGCAGACTGAGAACGGTATAGCTGTAATGGCCTGCACAGCCCGAGGTGAAAAAAAAGAATTGTGCACTACTGCTCCCAGCCAGCCACAACAGTAATGCACACGGTCAGATGTAGCCCTAAGAAGGACCGTTGGGGTTCTTAAAGACAGGATCCCACACTAACACATTACCTATAGCAGCAGCAGCATTTTCCCTAACCTCTGCCAGCATGTGTCTGAAGCAAGCCGCGGGCGGGACCGCTTTAAGTACTCGGCGGTCACTTGATCTCGCCAGCCACTCACTGCAGGGGGGGTGGGATAGGGCTGGCACATTACAGAAGGAAGTGGTAATGCCTTCCTTGCATGTCTATGGGCTAGAAAATGGCACTAAACATGCGGGGAAGGAAATAGAATTGACTCGAGTACCACGTGGTGCTCGTCTCGAGTAACGAGCATCTCGAGTACCCTAATGCTCAAACGAGCATCAAGCTCGGACGAGTGTGCTTGCTCATCTCTAGCTGGGAGCTTAATTTTCAGGTTCAACGCACAGTTCGACTCCCTATGCAAGGGTATGTGAGTACCGTGTGCCTGTGTGACCTTCTTTTACATTTCTTAGTTTCCCAATTGCTGATACCAAACATAAATTAATCTCATGGAATGTCAGAAGTTTCAATTCTAAGGTTAATAGGGCAATAGGGTTTAATTTTCTTAAAAAACTAGTCCCCTCGCATTCGTCTTTTACAAGAAACGCACTTGCAGGGCTCTTGGGTGATGGCACTTAAATGTGTATTTCTTGGCTCAGCCAAGATGGCTAGAAAGCTGGAGGAGTGTTTAAACTAGGGACTGGGGAGAGGGCAAAAAGAGAAACAAGAGGGTAGCTAGCAACCTGGGTCTAAGTAATGGGAATGGGGGTCGAGCAGGGGGCGGGGTTAGTACAGTTAGAACTGACAGATCATCCAATAGTACTATTAGTACCAAAATGAATTTAAAGAACAAAAACAACCGTATAAATTGTATGGCTACGAATGCAAGAAGTCTGATTGGTAAAGTAGGTGAGCTTGAAGCGAGAATGACTGATGAAAACTACGACATAGTTGGAATAACAGAAACATGGCTTGATGATAAGTGTGATTGGTCGGTGAATTTACAAGGCTACAATCATTTCAGAAGAGACCGTGAAAACCAGAAAGGTGGAGGGTATGTCTGTATGTTAAATCGTACTTAATGCCAAGGCTAAGGGAAGATATAAGGGCAGGAGACGAACACATAGAATCTCTGTGGGTGGAGATACAAGGAGGAAGAAATAACATAATCCTGATAGGGGTCCGCATGGTAGACCTTTATTACAAACAGAGCAGTGCGAGCAGGTCCTGTTATGGATGGCGAAAAACTCGTCCAACAATGTATCGACCACCCAGTCTTCTACGCAGTCCACTACTTCCAGCCTAGGGACTGCAACTCTGAATCCTCTGGTGCTGCTCCTCTTTCCTCCCAGCCTCCTCATTCCATGAAAATGACATATTCTAATGAGCAGGCAGACTCCCAGGAACTGTTCTCGGGTCCCTGCCATTAGTGGGAAAAAAACAGTTCCTCTCTCACCTGAGGAGTTTGTCATGACCGAATCCCAACCTTTGGAAAGTTCCCGGAGTCCGGGTGATGAGGCTGGGGACTTCTGGCAACTGTCTCAAGAGCTTTTTGTGGATGAGGATGATGAGACACAGTTGTCTGTCAGTGAGGTAGTAGTAAGGGCAGTAAGTCTGAGGTAGGAGCGCACAGAGGATTCGGAAGAAGAGCAGCTGGACGATGAGGTGACTCACCCCACCTGGTTTGCTAAGCCTACTGAGGACAGGGCTTCAGAGGGGGAGGCAAGTGCAGCCGCAGGACAGCTTGGAAGAGGCAGTGGAGTGTCCAGGGGTAGAGGCAGGGCCAGAGCGAAGAATTCCCCAACGGTTTCCCAAAGCACCCCCTTGCGCCAAGCCTCTGTACAGAGGGCTAGGTGTTCAAAGGTGTGGATGCTTTTTAGTGAGAGCGCGGACGACCGATGAACAGTGGTCTGCAACCTGTGTCGCACCAAGATCAACCGGGGAGCCACCAATACCAGCCTGATGGCCAAGCACCCCACAAGGTGGGACGAAGGCCATTCATCGCCTCCGGGTCACACCACTGCCTCTTCCCCTGTGCCTGCACCCACACCCTCACCTCCTCTGTTCTCCATTTCATCCAGCAATGTCTCTCAGCGCAGCGTTCAGCTGTCGCTAACACATGCGTTCGAGCAAAAGCACAAATACGCTGCCACCCACCCGTACACACAAGCTTCAAACGTGCACACTGCCAAATTAAACAGCCTGGAGATACTGCCGTACAGGCTTGTGGAAACAGAGGCTTTCAAAGACATGATGGCGGCGGCGGTCCAGCGCTACTTGGTCTCCAGTCTCCAATATTTTTCCCTGTGTGCCATCCCAGCCCTACACCAGCACGTCTCCCACAACATAAATTGTGCCCTCACCAACGTGGTTACTGGGAAGGTCCACTTAACCATGGACACGTGGACAAGTACTGGCGGGCAGGGCCACTATAGCTCCCTGAAGACACATTGGGTGAACTTGGTGGAGGCTGGGACCGAGTCAGAGCCTGGGACCGCTCACATCCTACCCACACCCAGAATAGCGGGTCCTAACTCCGTGCTGGTATCAGCAGCAATTTATGCCACCTCCTCCAAACCCTCCCCCTCCTCCTCCTCTGCCACCTCTACCTCTCAATTAAGAAGTGTGAGCACATCACGGCAGCACAGCAGTGGGAAAGCGTCAGCAAGCAGTGCTGAAACTAATCAGCTTAGGTGACAAGAGGCACACGGCTCCCAGCTGCTGCAGGGTCTGACAGAGCAGACCAACCTCTGGCTTTCGCCGCTGAGCCTCCAACCGGGCATGGTCGTGTGTGACAACGGCTGTAACCTGGTGGCGGCACTGCAGCTCAGCAGCCTCACACATGTGCCATGCCTGGCCCACGTCTTCAATCTAGTGGTTCAGTGGTTTCTGAAAAACTACCCCCACTTGTCTGACCTGCTCAGCAAGGTGTGCCGCGTCTGAGCACATTTCCGCAAGTCCACCACGGATGCTGCCACCCTGAGGACCCTGCAATGTCGGTTTCACCTGGCAGAGCACCGACTGCTGTGCGACGTGCCCACTCGCTGCACATGTTAGCCAGGCTTTACGAGCAGCGTAGAGCAATAGTGAAATACCAGCTGCAACATGGGCGGCGGAGTGGTAGTCAGCCTCCCCAATTCTTTACTGAGCATGGGCATGGAATGCTGATATCTGCCAGGTACTCAGAAACTTTGAGGAGTCTACCCAGATGGTGAGCGGCGATGGGGCAATCATTAGTGTTACCATTCCGCTGCTTTGCCTGCTGAGAAGTTCGCTGCTAAGCATAAAGGCCGACGCTTTGCGGTTGGAACAGGAGACAGGGGATGACAGTATGTCGCTTGATAGCCAGACCACCCTCATGTCTATATCTCATCGCGTTTTGGAGGAGGAGGAGGAGGGGGAGGAGACAGCTGGCCACACTGCAGAGGGTACTCATGCTGCTTGCCTCTCATTTGTTCAGCGTATATGGGCTGAAGTGGAGGAGGAGGAGGATGAAAGTTATCTTCCTAGTGAGGACAGCGATGTGTTGTGTACTGGGACACTGGCCCACATGGCTGACTTCATGTTAGGCTGCCTTTCTCGTGACTCTCGCGTTAGACACCTTTTGGCCAACATGGATTACTGGGTGTACACCCTTCCCGACCCACAGTATAAAGAGAACCTTTCCACTCTCATTCCCGAAGAGGAAAGGGGTACGAGAGTAATGTAATATCACAGGGCCCTGGTGGAAAAAGTGATGCTAAACTTCCCATCTGACAGCGCTAGTGGCAGAAAGCGCAGTTCAGAGGGCCAAGTAGCAGGGAAGGAGCGGGGATCAAGCAGCATGTCCAGTGCAGGCAGGGGAACACTCTCCAAGGCCTTTGCCAGCTTTATGACTCCCCAGCAAGACTGTGTCACCACTACCCAGTCAAGGCTGAGTCGGAGGGAGCACTGTAAAATGATGGTGAGGGAGTACGTAGCTGATCGCACCAGCGTCCTCCGTGATGCCTCTGCTCCATACAACTATTGGGTGTCAAAGCTGGACACGTGGCACGAACTTGCACTGTACGCCCTGGAGGTGCTGGCCTGCCCTGCCGCTAGCGTCTTGTCAGAGAGGGTATTTAGTGCAGCTGGGGAATCATTACAAATATGCGTACCCGCCTGTCAACTGCCAGTGCCGACATGCTTACACTTATAAAGATGAACAAAGGCTAGATTTCCCCAGACTTCTCTTCTGCACCGGCGGAAAGCAGTGGAACTTAATGATTCTTTTCGCTGCAACAGGTGAAAAATGCATCCTCTATCAGCACAAAAAATTAGCTTTGTCAATCACTTTTGGATAGTATTACTCCTCCTCCTCCTACTCCTCCCCAAAAAAATTTCTTGGACCCAAAAGGCTCTGTTTAGAAGTTTTTTTTACAATTTTTCAAACTTTCGAAAGCATTCATACTTTAACAGAAACCAATTTTTTCACAGGGCTGCCTCCGAGCTCTGTTACAAATTAAGCAACAACGAGCTGTATCTTTAAAAAATGTTGATGGGTTTCAACTGCCCTCACGGTTAAGCAACTTTTCAGGGGAGCACTTGTACTCTTGGTACACCAATTTTTCTGGCCCTCGCCTATACTGTTATCTAACAAATTTTTCTGGAGTTCGCCTACACTCTTGGTAACCAAATTGTTTCCGGTGTTCGGCTATACTCTTGGTACATCAATGTTTCAGGGGTTCGTCTACACTCTTGCTACAGAAATGTTACAGGGGTCTGCCTATACTTTTGCTACAGAAATGTTACAGGGGTCCACCTATAGTCTTACTACAGAAATGTTACTGGGGTCTGCTTATACTTTTGCTACAGAAATGTTACCGGGCTCCGCCTATGCAGTTTCTACTGAATGGTTTGAGGGGTTCGCCTATACTTTTGCTACGAAAATGTTACAGGGGTCTCCCTATACTCCTGTTACATTGGTCAGCCTATACTGTTGCTACAGAAATGTTACTGGGATCTCCCTATACTCTTGCTACAGAAATGTTACTGGAGTCTGCCTATACTCTTTCTTTTTTTTTTTTTTTTTAAATCATGTTTTATTGGATTTTTTGATTTTAATTCACAGTACAAACATCTTGAAATAGTCAAGTATACGGAATATAGCATCAGACAAAATGTTCAGCTTGCATATACTTTTAGATAGTTAAAGACTTATGAATTCTAATTCTGAGTACTCTGGGTCCCTCCTTCTCCTCCGAGTCCAAACTCTGGGGGACTAATGCTTGGGGAGTCCCGAGGGGAGAAGGGGCAGGTTCCAGCACTGTAACATGCAAATCTTAAAATAACTCTAACAGAATGAGATGAACGGAAATATAGGTGATCTGGTGAGAGGGGGGGGGGACACGTGTAGCCGCGGGGATTAGGTAATGATTCTCAAATTGCAGGCTCTAAGCAGTCACTCTCTCCCTTACCGCCCGTCCAGGTGTTCCATGCTCCAGTGCGATTTTCCACTCCTGGGTCCAACGTCCAGTGTCCGCTGCGCCCCCTGTGTTGTGGAGGATGTGTAGTGGCGGCCTTTTTTGCTTCCCACTCCCGAGGCGGGACCCCTTTTCGTGATCGACTGGTATTATGGGGGTAGAGCTTGCTATCTGCCTTTTCTTAACTCTCTCCATGGGTGCCATGTGAGGATGAAGTCCTCCTGTGTGTTCCTCGACCAGCTTGTTAGTTCCTCTAGGTTGCAGATTGTGTCTACTTTTTCCCTCCACTGGTTCAGGGAGGGTGGGGGTTGTTGGAGCCAGTGAAGTGGGATTAGGGCTTTCGCAGCGTCTATCAGGTTAGCTATCAATTTGTGTTTATGTGGGTGGAAGTTTGCGGAGGGTCTCCACAAGAAGATCATGTCTGGTGAGATTTTTAGGTTTGGGGATAAGGCTCTCAGGTCCCTCTCCACCTCTTTCCAGAAGGACGCTATTTTTGGGCACTCCCGCCATATGTGGAGGTAGGTTCCGCTTTCAATGTTGTATCTTCAACACTTATTGTAGGGCGCTAGTTTGTAGTTGTTTAGCCATTGGGGGGTTTTGTACCACCGCGCTAAGAGTTTATAATGGCTTTCCTGCATGAGGACACACGGGGACAGACCATAAGCTGTTTTTAGTATGAGTCTTACTTCTGCTGTGGACAGGGAGATCTTTAGCTCTTTTTCTCAAGAGCTTAGGAAGCTGGGTTTGGTGGTTTGGGGTGGGGTTATATAATTCTTGCGAATGTTGGAGATTTTTCTTGACTTTGTGCTGCCCTCTTTCAATATTTTTTCGAAAGGTGTCTTTGGTCTAGTGGACTTAAATTTGGCTATGAACTCGCTTATGACTTTTTTTGGGTGTAATGACTGTAAGTAGGAGAGTGTGTTATTAGGGGCCAGCGTTGTCAGGATGTCCTCTATAGGTTTGTGGGCCTGTAACTGGATGTCGTTTACCTTGATTCCTTTGAATTGTTTCCAGACGCTTGATGAGCCAGGGTCTGGCCTCTTTCCGAGTAGTCTGCAAAGACTATGCATTGGTGTTAGGGGGGATGGGTCTGGTGCTAGATCCCTTTTAAATTTGTCCCAGGTCTCGCACGGTCGCCTTATGAGAGGGTCAAAATTCTTTGCCCTATATTGGGTTTTCCTGGGGAACCACAAGTCCTCTATCAAGGAGTCCCCGTATAAGGCTGTCGCCATTTCTTGTAGAAGTGGGTCTCTTGAAGGGTGTGTTAATTCCATCCAGTAATTAATTTGGACAGAGTGGAAATAGACTTGGATGTTCGGTAGGTCTATACCCCCCTCCGATCTCCTCTTGGTCATCAGGCTGTACGCTAATCTGGGTCTTTTCTGTTTCCAGACAAAGCTAGTGCAGATAGCGCGTAATGCTCTAAAAAACGAAGTTGGGAGGTGGATTGGGATCATGCGTATTTTATATAATGCCACCGGTAAGATATACGCTTTTAATATATTTTTTCTCCCAAACCATGAGAGGGACGGGAGGTCATAAGCTCTTAGAAGATTTTTGATTAGGCTGACCAGTCCCGGTGTCTTTTCGAAGGGGGAATATGATGGGTTCCTGGACAAGTCTTAGCGGCTTGTCTTTGGATAGGGTGCTGGGTTTTTAGCATCCGGTAGCGGTCTTAGACAGGACCAGCCCAGGAATGGGGCCGGCTCCATCGCAACGTTTGGAGTTAGAAGGGGAACGGGGGAAAGTGTTAGTAAACTGAGGAAAGAAGTAATTTGCTCCCGTAATGTAGATCAACTTTTGCTAAACAGTTGGGTGACCAAACTTTAGGGTCAACAGTGTGCATCAGAGCCTGCTTTTCTTCGCTCCCAGGGGTTCAGTGATGTCCCCCTCCTCAAGTGCCGTCATAAAGTGAACCTTCTTTGCTTTTCTTTCTTTTCCCTCTCGGGGATCTAGGGTTCCCCACGGGGAGGTCTGTCCCCGGGGTGGTGAACGTGGGAAGGGACAGGGGGTCTGGGAGAGGGAGCCAGCTGGGCACTTCGATTGGTTCAATTTCTAAGAGTTGCCAACATTTCTAGAGGTCATCTGGCGTGCAGATATTGATTCTTCGGCCTCTGAGATTGATTCCCAGGCCAAATGGGAACAGCCATGAGTATTTGATGTTTCTTGCTCTTAGGGCCTCAAGTAAGGGTCTCATTAGGCGGCGTTTGGCCAGTGTGGTCGGGGCTAGATCTTGGTATAGATGTATTGTCGCCCCATCATATCGTAAGTCCTTGGTATTTCTTGACGCCTCCAAAATTGCTTGTGCGTCTGGAGCTTACAGATTGTGTCTCTTGGGGGGTCTGTTCCAGACGGAGGGGGTCTCAACGACCTGTGGATGCGTTCGATTGATATTTGTGAGTCTCTTTCCTGGCCCAAGAGGAGAGTGAAAATCTCTGTGGCGACCTTTGGTAGGACTTCTGCGGCCCATGTTTCTGGCAGACCTTTAATTCTTATGTTATTTCACCTGTTGCGATTTTCTAGGTCTTCTTGCATGATAAGGGCCTGGTTTAGGTAATGGTGTTGTTCTATGACTACCTGCGCCGGCTCCGTTGAGTGTGTAGTTAAGTTCGATGTGGAGGTCTCTAAATCCTCTACCCTTCTTCCCATGGATTTTATTTCCTCCTTGATTTCTGAGAGGTCAGACATAATGGGTCTTAACCCTCTTGTGATTAAGTCTCTCATGAAGCTTCGTGAAAGCTGTTCGTTTTCTTCGCCTTCTGAGGAGACCTCAGGAGATCTTGAGTAATGCAATGGAGCCCGCTTCCCTGGTGCGTCCCCTCTAGGCGGCCATTATGCACGAGGGTCTTTCGTCTCTGTTTGGAGAGTGGCCGTTAACAGTTTGTAGCTTTATTTGCTGATAGTGGTTGGAAGCCCAGACGTCTTGTGGTGAGGGCTTAGCTGGGGTGCGATAGCGTTCTGTGAGTGGGTTTGTTCACCCGGGCTCCAGTGGCCAGGGAGTTGGGGATGTGCAGGTTTTTCTTGTGGGAGCTGTATGGGCTGTTTATTCAGCTCTCCGGGGCGCTCTCTCCAGGGGATCGGTGGGGCGGCTGTGTGTTTTTGTTGCTCCGGCTTCTCGTTGAAGGTTGTGTTAGCCTTGCTAGCCCTCTATGAGGTTTAGTAACCGGCGTGTGTCTTTAGAGCTCTGTTTGCAGAGTTCCATGAAAAATTCAGGCACGGCCTGTAGAATAGTTGTCTAGCTGGGCAAATGAGGGCCTGGCCTTCTGAGTTTGGAAGGGGAGGGAGGTTGTCCGCTAAGCCCGGAATGGACAGACTAGTGGCCAAAAGTCCTCTGAGTAAGATGGTTGTGTGTTTGCTGTTCCTGTGCACACCGTCCCTTTAACTGCGCTTTTATAGTGTGATTTGTGGACCACTTTTGCCAGGGTATACTGGGGCTCCCTGAGGGAGGCTCGGGTTGGCTTGGTGGGGAGTTGTTGATTCCCCTGTGCAGGCTGGCTGTGACTATATCTCCCACCTTCAGGTCTATGACAGTGCCCAGGAGGCCAGGGGTTAATTGGCTCTGTTCTCCTTTTCTTGTCTGGAAGAGGGGATGGGCGAGCGTGCTCCTCACTGGTATAGGTGGTGGGGGGTCAGCCCCTGGTGGTAGCGGGGAATGGCGGGAGAAACGCGGCTGGCGGGGGTGCGGGGGGACCGCAGGGCCGTACTTTGTTGTTAGGCAGTACTTGCTTTAGGTACTGCGCTGCCGGCCCGAGTGTATTGAGGAGAGCGAGTTCTTTTCAGTTGCTGCTTAGCAGCGCCAGCTCACCTGCCTTCTCCCGCCTCCCGTCCTCCGCTGTGCCGCTGTTCAGCTTCCCCCCAGCAGCTCGCACCTACCCCCTCACGTCGGGTCTGGGTTGGAGTGCTCCCTCGGGTGTTCTCCTCGGGTGTGCTGCTTGATTGTGTCCGGTCAGGCTCTGATGCACCGCGCGCTTCTGACCTGGCGCGAAAATCCAGGCCCCGGCTTCAGCCAGGAGCTAGGCCTCGGCGGGTGACTTTTCCCGGGGGGAGGGAGGGGGGGGTCCGGAGTGTCTCCTTTCTACAGAAATGTTACTGGGGTCTGCCTATACCTTTTCTACTAAATGGTTTGAGGGGTTCGCCTATACTCTTGCTACAGAAATGTTACTGGGGTCCGCCTATACTCTTGTTACAGAAATGTTACTGGGGTCTCCCTATACTTTTGCTACAGAAATGTTACAGGGGTTCGCCTATACTCTTGCTACAGAAATGTTACTGGGGTCCGCCTATACTCTTGCTACAGAAATGTTACTGGGGTCTCCCTATACTTTTGCTACAGAAATGTTACAGGGGTCCGCCTATACTCTCGCTACGGAAATGTTACTGGGGTTCGCCTATACTTTTGCTACAGAAATGTTACTGGGGTCCGCCTATACTCTTGCTACAGAAATGTTACTTGGGTCTGCCTATACCTTTGCTACAGAAATGTTACAGGGATCTGCCCATACTCTTGCTACAGAAATGTTACTGGGGTCCGCCTATACTCTTGCTACAGAAATGTTACTGGGGTCTCCATATACTTTTGCTACAGAAATGTTACAGGGGTCCGCCTATACTCTTGCTACGGAAATGTTACTTGAGTTCGCCTATACTTTTGCTACAGAAATGTTACCAGGGTCCGCCTATACTCTTGCTATAGAAATGTTACTGGGGTCTGCCTATGCAGTTTCTACTGAATAGTTTGAGGGGTTCGCCTATACTTTTGTTACAAAAATGTTACTTGGGTCTCCCTATACTCTTGCTACAGAAATGTTACAGGGATCTGCCTATGCAGTCTCTACTGAATGGTTTGAGGGGTTCGCCTATACTTTTGCTACAGAAAAGTTACAAGGGGCCGCATATGCAGTTTCTACTGAATGGTTTCAGGGGTTCGCCTATACTTTTGCTACAGAAATGTTACTTGGGTCCGACTATACTCTAGATACAGGAATGTTACTGGGATCTCCCTATACTTTTGCTACAGAAATGGTACTGGGGTCCGCCTATGCAGTATCTACTGAATGGTTTGAGGGGTTCGCCTATACTTTTGCTACGGAAATGTTACAGTGGTCTGCCTATACTCTTGCTACAGAAATGTTACTGGGGTCTCCGTATACTCTTGCTACAGTAATGTTATAGGGGTCTGCCTATACTCTTTCTACAGAAATGTTACTGGGGGCCACCTATGCTGTGTTTACTGAATAGTTTGAGCGGTTTGCCTATACTTTTGCTACAGAAATGTTATTGGGGTCCGCCAATACTCTTGATACAGGAATGTTACTTGGGTCTCCCTATACTTTTGCAACAGAAATGTTACTGGGTCCGCCTATACTTTTGCTATAGAAATGTAACAGGGGTCCGTCTATACTCTTGCTACAGAAATGTTACAGGGATCTGCCTATACTTTTGCTACAGAAATGTTACTCAGGTCCGCCTATGCAGTTTCTACTGAATGGTTCAAGGGGTTCGCCCATACTTTTGCTACAGAAATGTTACTGGGGTCCACCTATACTCTTGCTATAGAAATGTTACTGCACAAAGACTTCCCATCATGGTGTTTTACCTATCCGGCACAAATACACTGACTGACTTGGGCAGAAATGTGGGCAAAGGCCGAGGTCCTTGGCGGGATGAAACTCTGACATGTTTGGGCACTTTGATTTTTTTCCTGTGTAATACCATCTTTGTGCACCCATAGCATAGGCGAGTCCAAGGAACTCAAAGACTTCCCATAGCGGTGTTGAGCTATCTGACACCTACACAGAATGAAGTGTGTGGGGACCCATGGATTTCCCATAGCTATTTAACTCACGGCACCTTGGGTCACCAAGGTGGAGGCTAGGACTGAGCCTGACCCAGGGCCCGCTCACGTACTTCCTACACAGAGTATTGCGGGTCTTACCTTGGTCATGGTTTCTCAGCCTTATTATGCCTCCTCCTCCTGCTTGGGGTCTTGGGATCAGCGCTGGGCAACATGAATTTTCTCCTGTGTTACCACACTTATCTGAGACACTAGGTTGGGCCAAACGAAAGGAGCGTTACTGCATTAATGAGACGTTCACAGTTGCACTAGCATCCGAGTCCGCTTTATGCCCACGTTTAATGAGGGTGTGAGCCGAGGCCGAAGTCCCTGGCAGGGTAAAACTGCCATGTTTGGGCACTCTGATTTCTTTATGTGTAATACTGTCCTTGGGTTCCAGGGGCTCGCCTATGGAAGGGTAGAGATGTGGACCAAGGTGCTTGGCGGGGTGAAACTCTTCCATGTTTGAGCAATCTGATTTCCTCATGTGTAATACCATGTTTGAGTTCCTTGGGCTCGCCTATGCTGTGGGTGCACAATGACTTCCCATTGGGTTGTTTTACCTGTCTGGCACAAATACACTGATTGACTAGGGTAGAAATGTGGGCCGAGGTCCTTGGCGGGGTGAAACTCTGCTATGTTTGGGCACTCTGATTTCTTCCTGTGTAATACCATCCTTGTGCACCGACAGCATAGGCGAGCCCAAGAAACTCAACAACTTCCCATTGCGGTGTTGAGCTATTTGACACCTACACAGAATGAATTGTGTGGGGACACATGGACTTCCTATTGCTATGTAACTCGTGACACCTTGGGTCACACAAGGTGGAGGCTGGGACCGAGCCTGACCCTGGGCCCGCTCATGTGCTTCCCACACAGAGTATTGCTGCATTGTGGAGATGTGTAAAAGTGCTGGCACCTGAGTCCCCTTTATGCCCACGTTTGCGGCTCCTGACAATTTTGTGACGGAGGTGGCACAGGATTAGAATGATGATCATACGTCAATTTATCATCAATTCCCAACAGCATTGTGGGCTATCGCCCACACTTTCAAAGGGGGTCGCTGCCTGGCCCTGCCAACCCTCTGCAGTATGTGCCTCCAGTTCCTCCTCATCCAGTACACACTTATAAATAGACATGAGGGTGGTTTGGCTATGACGCAAGCGTGTGGCATGAGGGCAGCTGAACACTGCGCAGGGAAACTTTTGTGTGTGCTGTAGACGCATGGTCGTGCAGGGGGGGTAGGACTGCAATGCCAGCATGTAACTGAGGAGAAAAGGCAGCGGTGTCACCGGCAGGCAGTATTTGTCCTTGGTTGCAGGTAGTGGGGTTCTTGGCTAAGATGTGCCTTGGCAATGAGGGTTTGTCCCAAGTAAATTGTTAGGGGGGGGGGGGGGGTGACCGCCAGACTCTTGCCCCCATTTTGGCTTAATAGTGGGACCTGGGAGCCTCAGATGCAGCCATGCATGCTGCCCCTGCCCTTCCCTATCCATTTCTGTGGTGTTTCCATGACTTTTTGATGTTTTCTGGTGTTTCACAAGTCATCACCTATGCAGAGCATCGGTCCCATACAAAAATGCTCGAGTAACCCATTGACTTTCAAGGGGGTTCGTTACTTGAAACGAGCTCTTGAGCAATATGAAAAGTTCGACTCGAGCAACGAGCACCCAAGCATTTTGTTGCTCGCTCATCTCTACTAATGATCCTTTCCTATTTAGGTACCCTGTTACAGAACATCATTCACTCATTTTCTTTTTGATTACACTTTTCAGTGCATTTTTCACGTCTTTGTTCCGGAAACTATATATTATGGGGTTAAGTAAAGGAATTATGTACACGATGAAGACAGTTAGTACCTTGACCTCATTTAGTGAAATGCTCACTTTGGGTCTAAAGTACAGGTCGAATAATAAAACATAGAAGAAGCTGACAACAGTCAGATGAGAAGCACAGGTGGAGAAAGCCTTAGACTTCCCTTTCCGAGAACGGATCTTTAAAATTGAGGCTATAATATAAATATAGGTTATTAAGATGAAGATGAAAGAAGACATTACAAAGATTAGACCATGAGCAAATATTGCATCCCGTATACTTGTAGTATCACCCATAGCAAGCTTTTCCAACGCTTTGATATCACAAAAAAAGTGATTGAGTCTATTGATGGGACGATAAGTTGCCAAAGCAGTGACAGTGGTTAATGCGATAGATCCCAACATCCCTCCGATCCAGGTCCCTGCAGCAGTACTGATACACAGTCTCCAGTTCATAATGACAGTATAATATAAGGGTTTACAAATAGCCACGTAGCGGTCATAAGACATCGCAGTTAGTAAAAAATACTCAGTGTTCCAAAAAGCCATAAAAAAGAAGAGCTGAATTATACACCCCACATAGGAAATTCTCCCATTGTTTGTGACAAATATGTTAATTAACTTCGGACATGTGACGGAGGTATAGACAATGTCAAGAGCAGAGAGGTTACATAAGAAGAAGTACATTGGTGTTTTTAGTTTTGGATTAGAAATTATCAGCAGGATGAGGATCAGATTTCCAGTGATTGTTAGCATGTAGACCAAGAGGAAGAAGAAGAAAAGAGGAACATGTGCATTAGGAGCATCCGAAAATCCAACAATGAAGAACTCCACTGAACTGTTTGGATGTGTTGTCATGATTTGCTGGGCATGAAAAGTGCGTTTCAGATAAGGGACATAAATTTGACCCCAAAGTCCAAACAATATGATTTTGGTCAGAGTGCTTCTATGGAAATAACAAAGGCATGTATTAAGTATCAATATCTTAGGATGCTGAAATCTTGCACCACAACCTTAAATTAAAATGTGATACAGTCATAAAGTCATGTCACCTTGCTTATTTCAAGTCTAATGGCTAACTCAAATGGAATCTACTCCCTATTGGTTCTTCTGAATCCCTCTGCAATGTTTGACACCATAGTTCATCAACCCCTCCATTATTTTGGCCTTCAAGACACTGCTCTCTCTGGCCTTTCCACCTACTTTCTACCTGCTTATTCAGTGTATCATTTGTCAGCTCTGTTTCTTCTTCTCTTCTTGCTGCTGTTGGGATTCTTTAGGCTTCAGTCCTTAGTTCTCTACTCTTTTCTATCTATACCATCTCTATTGAAAAAAAACTAACTGCAGAATTGAATTTCAGTATCATCTCTATGCTGATAATACCCAAATATATCACCCCATACACTACTACAAAACACCAGTGATTGTCTGCCCATTGTCTCTATTATCTCTATCAGAGTTCAAAAACCGAACTTTGCCATCTAATGACTTTCCTAAACCTGGTATTTCCATTTCAGTCTGTGTACTAGCATAACTATGTAAACAACAGTCAAGTCTTTGCCTTCTTCACATTTCACAAAGTACACACTACTAGTAACAACGTCTACTGTGAAAATGTAACACAAAAAAAGAAAGAAAAGTTAAAAGAAAAGCCAAAAAAATACAAAACACATATACCTTTAATTTCTCCTGTATATGACAAATGAATTTTTGTATGGACAGCACACGGGGACAGAAAATATATGTTGGGACATGGTTTCTGTTTTTGCAGTCAGACAAGCACAATATGATGACAGAGTATTTAATGATATTGCTGTTGGGTATAGGGGGATCCCTGGGAATATTAAAGGCTCAGATTGAAAAACCTGCTAATAATACTCTAGAGGTTCGAGCTTTGAGTATTATTTAACTGTACAATGTATCTTTTTTTTTTTTTGGATTCGAATCTTTTTTATTAAGAAAATTTTTGATTTTCTGACAGATTCTGACAGATCTGTATTAAGGCGACCGAAGGCATGCAGCCATTTGAGCCATATATTGTTATATTTCTGCAATGTTTTCCTTCTGCAATAAACAATTTTTTCCCACAGTAGAATTTGAATGACTTTTTTTATGAGTTCGGTCAGATCAGGTGGGGCTTCATTCATCCATTTGCAATCCAATTTTGCATTCAGAGTTTCCTAGGGAGTTTTCTCTTTCTGACATTATACACCAAACCCTATGCATAAGAACTAAAGTTGGAAAACTCTGGGCGTTACAGCGGAATCTGAGACTCTCTAGGGACTCAAACAATTGTGCATTACTAAAATAGGTTTTTAGAAGTCAAAAACTCACAAGTATCCTCTTATTTCCATCCCTTGAAGTGTTGTATTTGCGACGCCAGAAAAAATGATGTAGAATTAGGCAGTACAAGTCCACCCTCTCTTTTAGGATTACATAGTGTTTCCAATCTAATTCTAGGCCCTTTCTCTTTCCAAATCAAGTCTTTAAACAGTCGGTTGACCCTATAGAAGAGGCTCTGCGTAAGCCAGTGAGGCAAGTTATGAAGTAGATTGTGGCATCCATACCATCTTAATGAGGTTCACTCTTCCTATAATCGTTAGGAAGAGTTTACACCAGGCATCATGTTTTTTCCTAAATTTCTAGATTTAATTTTCGATATTCCAAGAGATTTCTTGAGACTTTGACTTCCAAGTATGTAATAACAGACTTGCATTGCATAGAGGTCCTATTTTCCTCCACATCTAGATTGGGGTTATCTACTGGCAGTATATCAGACCTGCTCCAATTAATGGTCAGACCAGAAAATGTACCATATTGTCTGATCAGAGACATTGCCACAGCCAACGATTCACCAGCATCACTGAGAAACAGTAGCAAATCATCTGCATATAGTGCCACTTTTCCCTCCAATTGCCCACTACTAAACCCTATCACCTCTGGGCAAGATCTCAGAACACTGCCGAGGGGTTTAATCACCAATGCAAAGAGGAGCAAAGTGGACAACCTTGCCTTGCTCCTCTATATAGTGAAAAGGGCTCAGAGCAGCCACCATTTACCGTGACGCAGGCCTTCACATTGGCGTATAGAAGCTTTATGAGTCTCACGAAGGTCTGAACAAATCCCATCTTCTCCAATACTTCCCATATAAAGGGCAATTCCACACTGTCGAACGCTTTAGCAGCGTCTAACGAGCATATTATTCTCTGCCCCAGATTGTCCACTGGCAACTGAAGATTAAGATATAGTCTCCTCTATTAATTGGTGTCTTTGATCTGGACGGATAAGAGTTGTGACGTTTTGTGAGAGTCTATTAGCCAAGACTTTTATTAGCAGCTTTATATCCACATTTAACAATGAGATCTACATTAGAGATGTAGCCACGCGCCTTTTTCGCCCGAGCACCGCGATTTTCGGGCGAAAAGATTCGGGGGCGCCGTGGGTGAGTGGGGGGTTGCAGCGGGGAGTGGCGGGGAGAGGGAGAGAGAGAGGGCTTCCCCCTGTTCCCCGCACCGCCACGCATCCCCCCGCCCCCCGGCGCCCCCCAAATCTTTTCACCCGAGTACTGAAGTACTCGAAAATCGCGGTGCTCGATCGAGTAAATACTCAAAACGAGTAGATTCGCTCATCTCTAAACTACATCATTTTGGCAGCAAGGAGTCTTTCCCCAGTTTTGGAACAATCGTTATTTCTGCGTTATGCATTGATGCTTTTACAACTTGAAAAAGATGTTTCAACTCCTGTCCACATCCTCTCACTAACAGTGCCTCTGGAGGAGGAATGGAGATTGTTTGCTGTCATTCATGAGCCAGATCACTCAAGAACCACCCTGGACCTAGTAATGAAGCTGCTTGAAGTATGGCTGGAAGACAATCCACGAGGACTAGCTCAGAAGTGTATGATAGCTTGTGGCTGCTGCTTCTACAGTGATCTCTGATGCTACTGATGTCCAGTCTGCTGTAGCTATTTACAACTTGTGTACCTTCCAGATTCTCTGTTACCTATTCTCACCCTCAACATCTGATCTTGTTTGATATGACCTGTTCTAGTGTTAGGGTTGAGACAGGGTTAGTCAATGCCCAGGTTTCAGCTCAGCGCCGTTCTTGTCTGGACAATGACCCTGCTCTCTGTTAGGCAGGGATTTCATATTCCTCGCCAGTGCAGGACTAGCTCAATCCTAGTTTCCACCTCGTACCAAGCCACGCGCTAAGGAGTGAGTATCCGGTCTCAGGGTCAGCTGTCAGTTTCACCGAGTGGTTTTCCTGCCCAGAAGAATGGCACAGTGGCTCGACACTCGAATACGTAACAAGAATATACCTCCAGTCACTCTACAGCTAGAGCCAGGGGCACAACCGATGTCCATCAAGCAACACCGCCTACCATCTGCTGCCTGCCAGGGTATCACACTGCATCTGGAAAAGTTTCTGAAGTACGGTATCCTGAGGAGTTGCCAATACCCTGGAACACCCCTCTCCAGCCTGTAAAGAAACCTGGAATAACAGAGTATCGCCCAGTCCTGGATCTCAGAGCAGTGAATCAAGCTGTGGTTATTTTGCATCAGACAGTGCCCAACCCGTAGACTTTATTTGAACTAATACCTAGGAAAGCAACTCGCTTTACTGTGCTGAATTTGAAAAATGCTATGTATGGATGTGTAAGCTGGACTGTGATAAAAGCTGATAGGAGAATTGATGCGTTTGAGCTGTGGTGCTGTCCAGGGTATACGCAGCTGTCTATACCCTGGACAGCGAGAGGAACAAACAGAGAAGTCCTGAATCGTTTAGGACCTGATATATCACTGGAGGACAAGATGACTGGACTCAGACTCATGGATTTTGGCCATGTAATGCGAGCAGAGTCACTAAAAAATCTATAATGCTTGGACAGATCAATAGCAAAAAAAAGACACGGCCGTTTTACACTTGAGTGATGGTTGGATTCCACAGTTTTTTATGAGGCTCATCAGGTTTCTTTTGGGAATCCATATTTTTCACAGCAACAATACAGCCGGGAAACTAAACCATTCTTGTCGTCTAAGTCTGATAGAACTAATGCAAGTGTGAATTGAATCTAATGAACATCTGATTTCCTTTAACCTTTTCATGGAGTTATCATATCTGCTACATAGGACTCATAGATTGTGGCACTTGATGTAGTCCCTATAGTAGATGTAGAGAGAGGAACAAGAACAGAGCACGGAACAAAAAGTATAAGAAAAAAGGTGAGATAAAAGTCAGTGGCAAGCAAACCTACAGACAAGTTGAGGTCCGTGAACATGAGCTGCCTGAAGTATGGACAAGCTTGGGTAATTAGGCACAAGCGAACTGCCAAAACTGTAATAGGTCAAATAATTGCATAAACTACTGCACTGAATCTTCAAGTGATGCCTAGCACTTGTAACGGCAGGATGAGTTCTGGGTATTTATCTCTTAGTTAATATTAACAAAGGATCTTGGGTTTTTGCTAGAGATGAGCGAGGGTACTTGTCCGAGCTTGATGCTCGTTCGAATATTAGGGTACTCGAGATGCTTGTTACTCGAGGCGAGCACCACGCGATGTTCGAGTCAATTCCATTCCTTCCCTGAATGTTTTACGCCATTTTCTGGCCAATAGAAATGCAGGGAAGGCATTACAACTTCCTCCTGTGACGTTCTAGACCTATCCCACCCCCTGCAGTGAGTGGCTGGCTAGATCAAGTGACCCCCAAGTATTTAAAGTGGGGGCCGCCCGCGGCTCGCCACAGTCACACACTGGGAGAGATCAGGGACAGTGCTGGTGCTGCTATAGGGAAAGTATTAGTGTAGGATCCTGTGTACAAAACCCCAACGGTCCTTCTCAGGGCCACATCTGACAGTGTGCATTACTGTTGTTGCTGCTGGTAGCAGTTTTGCACTTTTTTTTTTTTGTATATCCGGCGTGCAGCCCCATTACAGCTATAGCGTTCTCAGGTTGCAGTCTGTACTACATAGTATAGGGAAAGTGCGGCTGAGATAGGGACAGTGGTAGTGTAGAATCCAGTGTACAAGAACCCCAACAGTCCTTCTTAGGGCACATCTGACCATGTGCATTTCTGTTGTGGCTGCTGGTAGCAGTTTTGCACTTTTTTTTTGTATATCGGGCATGCAGGCTATAGCGTTCTCAGGCTGCAGTCTGTACTACATAGTATAGGGACAGCGTTGCTGAGATAGGGAAAGTGTTAGTGTAGGATCCTGTGTACAAGAACCCCAACAGTCCTTCTTAGGGCTACCTGTGACCGTGTGTCTGATGGGAGTTGTAGTCCATCACTATTGCACAGCTAGGCCTGTTTGCAGCCTTTCGTATAATTTTTTTCTGGCTGCAGTTAGCGGTACATAACCATTATCAGCCTCCAACTGTACGCCAATAATTCCAACATTTTTTACACCGCTCTGTGTCTGCACTCAACTTCACGCACAGCGTACGACGACAGCCCCTGATAGAGGGAAAGTCGTATACACACTATATAGCCGGTATTCTTTTTTTTTTAAATTTTTAAATAAAAGCTCCTTCTTATGGCTACCTGTGACCGTGTGTGTTTTACTGCGTGGCTGCTGGGAGTTGTACTGCATCACTATTGCAGAGCCAGACTTTTTTCCAGCCTTCCGCATAATTTTTTTCTGGCTGCAGTTTGCATAACATTACCGCTGTTAGCCTCCAATTGTATGCCAAGAATTCAATACTTTTTTATACCGCTCTGTGTCTGCTGTCAACTGCGCGCACAGCGTACGGGGACAGCCCCTGATAGAGGGAAAGTCATATACATGCTATATAGCCTGCATTCTATTTCAAAAAAATTACAAGAAAAGCTCCTTTGTTGGGCTACCCCTGACCGTGTGCATTTTACAAGTTGTCTGGTGGGAGTTGCAGTGCATCACTATTGCATGGCTAGGCCTGTTTGCAGCCTTCTGTATTCTTTGTTTCTGCCTGGAGTTAGCGTTACAATACCGCTGTCAGCCTCCAACTGTACGCCAATAATTCCATAATTATTTACACCGCTCTGTGTCAGCTCTATTCGTTATCCACCATGCTGAGGGGTAGGGGTAGGGCTGGAGTACGTGGACATGGATACAGGCGAGAACGCGGAGGTCTAAGTGAGGGTGTGGGCACAGGCCGAGTTCCTGGTCCAGGTGAATCCCAGCCGGCAAGTTTCTGGGGTCCCCAGCTTCATATTATTATATTCATAATCACAATTTTTGGGTCCACGTGGTAGACCTTTATTACAAACAGAGCAGTGTGAGCAGGTCCTTTCATGGATGGCAGAAAATGCATCCAGCAATGTATTGACCACCCTGTCTTCTATGCCGTCCCCTGCTGCACCACTGAATCCTCTCGCTGCTGCTCCTCCTTCCTCCCAGCCTCCTCACTCCATGAAAATGACACATTCTGATGAGCAGACAAACTCCCAGGAACTGTTCCCGGGCCCCTGCCCTGATTGTGAAAAAATGGTTCCTCTCTCACCTGAGGAGTTTGTCGTGACCGATGCCCAACCTTTGGAAAGTTCCCGGGGTCCGGGTGATGAGGCTGGGGACTTCCGTCAACTGTCCCAAGAGCTTTCAGTGGGTGAGGAGGACAATGATGATGAGACACAATTGTCTATCAGTGAGGCAGTAGTAAGGGCAGTAAGTCTGAGGGAGGAGTGCACAGAGGATTCGGATGAAGAGCCGCTGGACGATGAGGTGACCGACCCCACCTGGTTTGCTAAGCCAACTGAGGACAGGTCTTTAGAGGGGGAGGCAAGTGCAGCAGCAGGACAGGTTGGAAGAGGCAGTGGGGTGGCCAGGGGTAGAGGCAGGGCCAGAGTGAAGAATCCCCCAACTGTTTCCCAAAGCACCCCCTCACGCCAAGCCACTGTGCAGAGGCCTAAGTGTTCAAAGGTGTAGATGTTTTTCAGTGAGAGCGTGGACGACCGACGAACAGTGGTGTGCAACCTGTGTCACGCCAAGATCAGCCAGGGAGCCACCACTACCAGCCTCACCATCACCAGCATGCACAGGCATAAGATGATCAAGCACCCCACATGGTGGGACGAAGGCCGCTCACCGCCTCCGGGTCGCACCACTGCCTCTCCCCCTGCACCCTAACCTGCCACTCAGATCCAACCCCGCTCTCAGGAAACAGGCATGAGCGCCTCCCGGCCTGCACCCACACCCTCACCTCCGCTGTCCTCGGCCCCATCCAGCAATGTCTCTCAGCACAGTGTCCAGGTGTCGCTAGCACAAGCGTTGGAGCGCAAGCGCAAATACGCTGCCACGCACCCGCATGCTCAAGCTTTAAACGTGCACATTGCCAAATTGATAAGCCTGGAGATGCTGCGACTGACAGAGGGGAAGTGATATACACACTATATAGCCTGTATTCTTTTACCAAAAAAAACAAAAAGCTCCTTCTTAGGGCTATTGCTGACCGTTTAAATTTTACTGGGTGTCTGTTGGGAGTTTTAGTCAATCACTATTGCACTTAGGCCTGTTTGTGGCCTTCCTGACTATTTTTTTTTCTACCTGGAGTCTGCCTTACTATACCGCTCTCAGCGACAAAGTCTACACACATAATTCCAAAATTATTTACACCGGCCTGTGTCTGCAGTGAATTAGAGACGCACAGCAACTAGAATGGGAAGTGATATACACACTATATAGCCTGTATTCATTTACAAAAAAAATAAAAGCTCCTTGGTTGGGCTACCTTTGACCATTTAAATTGTACTGGGTGTCTGGTGGGAATTTTAGTTCATCACTATTGCAGTTAGGCCTGTTTGCGGCTTTCCTGACTATTTTTTTCTGCCTGGAATTTGCCTTACAATACCGCTTTCAGTGACAAAGTGTACGCAAACAATTCCAAATTTATTTACACAGGGCTGTGTCCGCAGTGAATTAGAGATGCACAGCGTATGGCCAACGCAGCCACTTATAGAGTGAATGTGATATACACACTATACAGCCTGTATTCTTTTTTTTTTTTAAAACAAAAAGCTCCTCAGTTGGGCTACCTTTGACCGTTTAAACTATTGCACAGTTAGGCCTGTTTTTTTCTGCCTGGAGTTTGCCTTACTATACCGCTCTCAGCGACAAAGTCTATGCACATAATTCCAAGATTATTTACACCGGCCTGTGTCTGCAGTGAATTTGATGCTCAGCATACGGCCAACACAGGTACTTATAGAGGGAAAGTGATATACACAGTATATAGCCTGTCTTCTTTTTCACAAAAAACCCCAAAAAGGTCCTTCATTGGACTACCTCGGACCGTCTGCATTTTACTGGGTGCCTGGTGGGAGTTTTGCTGCATCACTATTGTATTGCTAGGCCTGTTTGCGGCCTTCCTTCCATTTTTTTCTGCCTGGGGTTAGCGTTACGATTCCGCTCTCTGTGTGAAAGTGTACGCATATAATTGCATAATTATTTACAGCGGTCTGTGTCTGCTCTATTCGTAATCCACCATGCTGAGGGGTTGGGGTAGGGGGTCGAGGATGTGGACGCGGGCGAGGATGCGGAGTTCAAAGTGAGGGTGTGGGCACAGGCTGAGTTCCTCGTCCAGGTTTATTCCAGCCGGCTGCTGCGGGATTAGGAGAAAGTCAAGTTTCTGGGGTCCCCAGCTGCATATCACAATTTATGGGTCCACGTGGTAGATCTTTATTGCAAACAAAGCAGTGTGAGCAGGTCCTGTCGTGGATGGCAGAAAATGCATCCAGCAATGTATCGGGCACCCAGTCTTCTATGCAATCCACTGCTGAAACTCTGAATCCTCTGGCTGCTGCTCCTCCTATCTCACAGCCTATACTGCTGCTACAAAATGGTACGGGGGCTGCATATTCTTCTGCCACATAAATGCTACAGGGGGCTGCTGATACTGCTGCTACAGAAATGTTACTGGGGTCTGTGTATACTGCTGCTAGAAAAATGTTACTGGGGTCTGCCTATACTTCCACTACAGAAATGTTACAGGGGTCTGCCTATACTGCTGCTACAGAAATGGTACTGGGGGTCTGCCTATACTTCCACTACAGAAATGGTACTGGGGTCTGCCTATACTGCTTCTACAAAAATGGTACTCGGGTCTGCCTATACTGCTGCTACAAAAATGGTACTGGGGTCGGTCTATACTTCTGCTACATAAATGTTACAGAGGTCTGCGTATAATGCTGCTAGGGAAATGTTACTGGGGTCTGCGTATACTGCTGCTAGAGGATTGTTACTGGGGTCTGCCAATACTTCTACTACAGAAATGGTGCTGGGGTCTGCCTATACTGCAGCTACAAAAATGTTACAGGGCTCTGCCTATACTGCTGCTACAGAAATGTTTTTGGGGTCTGTTTATACCTTTGCTACAGGAATGTTACAGGTGTCTGTCTATACTATGGGTGCACTAAGTCTTCCCATCGCGGTGGCACAAATAATACAGTGACTGCCTAGGCCAGAATTGGCGGGGCGAAACTCTCCCATAGTTGGGCACTCCGATTTCTTCCCGTGTAATACCATCTTTGTGCACTTACAGCATAGGCTGGTCCTGGTCATGGTTTCTTGGCCTTATGAGGCCACCTCCTCCTCCTGCTTGGGGTCAGGGGGTCAGCCTTGCGCATCATGTATTGTCTCTCGTGTTACCTCTGTTATCTGAGAAACTCATTTGGGCCACAGGAGAAGAGCATAACTGCATTAATGAGACCTTCACAGGTGTACTAGCATCGAAGTCCGCTTCCTGCCTACGATTGCTGAAGCTGTTGGCCGAGGCCTATGTCCCGGGGGAACTACAACTGCACCAGGTTTGGCCTGTGGAACTTTTTCCTGGCTAATCCAGTCTTTTGAGCGGTGAAAGAAATCATGACGGATTTAATGAGATGTTCACAGGTGTACTAGCATCGAAGTCCGCTTCCTGCCTACGATTGCTGAAGCTGTTGGCCAAGGCCTATGTCCCGGGGAAACTGCAACTGCACCAGGTTTGGCCTGTGGATCTTTTTCCTGGCTAATCCAGTCTTTGGAGCGGTGAAAGAAAATGTAACGGATTTAATGAGACCTTCACAAGTGTACTAGCATCGAAGTCCGCTTCCTGCCTGCGATTGCTGAAGCTGTTGGCAAGGCATATGTCCCGGGGGAACTGCAACTGCGCCAGGTTTGGCCTGTGAAACTTTTTACTGGCTAATCCAGTCTTTGGAGCGGTAAAAGAAAACGTAAGTGATTTGATGAGACCTTCACAGGTGTACTAGCATCGAAGTCCGCTTCATGCCTACGATTGCTGAAGCTGTGACCCGAGGCCTATGTCGTCGGCGCAGTGTAAGTCTGCCATGTTTGGCCACTCTGATTTCTTTATTGTTCATGTCTTGGGTTGCGTTGGACCCACCTATGCTCTTGGTGCAAACAGACTTTCCATCACGGTGTTTGACCTGCCTAGCACAAAGACACTGACTGACTTGGGTAGGGGGCAGAGTGCAGATGGCTTTCCCCTTGCGGTGTCGATTGAGCTATCTGACACCTAGACAGAATGAATACTGTATGGACACATGGATTCCCCATAGCTATGTAAGTCATGCCCACGTTTGCAGCTCCTGGCGGAGGTTGGCACTTTATTGGAATGAAGATCAAACATCAATTTCTTATTGATTCTCAACTGCATTGTGGGCTATCGCCCTCCCTTTTAAAGAAGGTTGCTACCTGGCCCTACCAACCCTCTGCAGTGTGTGCCTCCGGTTCCTACTTTTCGCAGACGCACTTATAAATAGACATGAGGGTGGTGTGGCTATGCAGCCAGCGTGTGGCATGAGGGGAGCTGAAGGCTGTGCAGGGAAACTTTTCTGTGTGCTGCGGACACATGGTCGTGCGGGGGGCAGCATGTAACCCAGGAGAAGAGGCAGCGGTGTGTCCTGCAGGCAGTGATTGTGCTTGGTTGGAGGTAGTGTGGTGCTTAGCTAAGGTGTGCCTTGCTAATGAGGTTTTGTCTGAAGTAAAAATTGTTAGGGGGGGTGGGGAGGGGGGGCACTCTTGCCGCTATTGTGGCTTAATAGTGGGACCTGGGAATCTGAGATGCAGCCCAGCATGTTGCCCTATCCGTTTCTGTGTCGTTTCCATCACTTTCTTTGTTTTTCCAGATTTTCACAAATGAAAACCTTAGCGGAGCATGGGTCATATACAAAAATGCTCGAGTCGCCCATTGACTTCAATGGGGTTCGTTACTCGAAACATCGAGCATCGCGAAACATTCGACTCGAGCAACGAGCACCCGAGCATTTTGGTGCTCGCTCATCTCTAGTTTTTGCATTACTCGTGTTAATGGGAGCACAGTGGTTCCCATTAATAGTTACTGCTGTCCCTTATGAGAAGAACTGTAACTGCCAATATTATGGGGATAATATGCTGTAATTGTTATGGAAGGTGGTGACTGGCACTAAGAACACTTGTGGCCTGCCCCAAGGAGAGCACTGTGGATATCACTGATATGAATGGGTAACTGTGGTTGTCATTACTATAAGTGCAGTATGGCTGTTATTGTATTGTTTTAAACTACTGAGTGCAGTATTCATTTAAAGGGGTATCCCAGCCATTTCGAACAGATGACCTATCCTCTGGATGGGTCAGAAAGGTCATCAGTACTCTAACAATAGAGATCCGCTGCTTGGGATATCCTGTCTATAACGAGGATCAGGAAGTGTAATAGAAGTGCAGTGCTCCCATTGGTTTCAATGGCAGTGAAGCCTGCACTTTCCCTTTCTGCTTTGATCACTGATGATGACATTTAGTCTGCTGCATGGCCAGCTAGCTGGATGATCAGCTGTAAATCAGTTGTAAATGGCCAGAATACTACTTTAAATTTATTGCAGCATCTGGAAGTAGTAAAATAGGGAATTTGAAATTTGGACCAGACAACTTTGGAGCTTCATCTCTGTCTGGTTCCCTATGAACATTCATCTGTATTTTCCTTGCTTATTGCTTGGGGCAAAAGCTGAAAATGGTGCCTCCAGCATTCAAACACTTTTGGATACGACTCTGCATTTTGATGTGGACATTTGCTAATCTTCATTTGCTGATGGATGGCTGCTTGGCCACCGTACAAAGCACCACAGATGCCAGGGCAGTGGGGACAGGGAACTGTGCCAGCAGCAGACGGGGTGCTCGCCACTGACACCAGCGGACATAGCAGGCTGAGTTCGGATGGCAGAAGATGCAAGTGGATACCCGAAGATGATAGCAGGGCAGCGGGGACAGCCAGCCAATCAGCAGATGTGGGCGTCACCTACATGTCAACCCAGCTCATCCATGTCTCCCCTCCTTGCTTTCGGTGGAGACAAGATACAACAATACCCTGAATGTCTGGAAACCGACTGAATTTAATGGCACCTTGTTTTCCACCCAAAGCTACAATAAACATAAGTTTTGTAGTTTATTTTTTCCTGACTCCTAGAGCTTCTTTTCACTGGGGAACCTGCACCATGCTAGAACGTTAGATAGCCTCAGGAGCAAAGACCAGCACATACCATCAAGTCATCTATCATTCACTATAGTCTAGCTGGGTGGGAGTTAGAGATGTTAGCCACTGTGACACTAGCCTCCTGCCCTGGCTCATTAACCTGCTCATCAAGGGAATACCGTTACCTTTCATGTCATGCAATAGCGAGTTAAAAAGCCTTCAAGCTGAAGGGAATTGAAGAACTGATTGACTATGAGCAGAGGTGTAGCTGTAGAAGTTGCACTGATTTTAGCTGTGATCAGGCCCTTTAATTCTGGAGGGTCCAGAGGCCACCTTTGTCACACTAATGCTGTTAACCAGATCTTTACACTCTTGCTCTTCACAATAGTGATGGGTTGTTCATGAACGAGCAGACTCTATGAGCCAGCTCCTTTATGTGAATGATAGAATGATGCTAGCCAAATCCTGATAGTGAACTGGAAGCAGCTCTTTTAATATATCTATATGTGGATTGAACAGCAGATTGAGGAAACTGTTCTGCGTTCTTCCCATTCTTGCACACTAATCTGAATCTGTTGAGACCAGAAGAGGGCAGAAAAGCAAACAGGAGAGGAGGGGTTGCTTTTCCCCTATTCTGTTCTCTTCTTATTAAAATGGGCCAGAATTCCCATCTCTGCTTCATTACACATTCATATGCAGTTGATAATTGCTGCCAATGTTAGGTTTTCTTCTTTCTAAAGAAGTCAGATTTATACAATAAGTGTATTAAATGAATTATAAATGGGTTAATTTGGGAATTCCTCTACCCTATCATTCATGCAGCAATAGGTAATGCTCCAGTAGAAGAATGTACTCTGGAGTCTGGGGTGGCTCACGTCACTAAATTGATGGCATGAGCACAGGCAAGGCTTACTATGCAGTCTGTGTCTCTCTATGACATGAAGTGAGTTAATGCAGAATCTGTGGACAACAAAATCCAGATTAGCGTGACATTTGTCTGGCTTGGGCGCTGTATGTCCAAGGCAAAAAATGGACAGAGGTCTTTTGGGTGTGGTTGTTTTAAAGAGATATGAGAATATTAAGGAACATCTATTTTTTATATTCCTGGGATAAGAGTGAATGAATGAAGGGTACTGTAGCATTTAATGGGTATTAGTGTATATTGACGCCACCGGAAGCTGGGGTTTGACAGGGGGAACTCCCCTCTCACACCCCCAGCTCCCGATAAGGTCAAGTCTGGAAGGTCCTACTACATTTCTTCTAACGCGTACATTATGAGCAGCAACTGCTGTCATGTTACCTGTGTAACATGGCAGCATGTACAGGTCATAATGTAAGCCTAAGAAGAAATGTTACGCAGAACCTAAGGTCCCGCCCTCACCTCTTGTGGTCCGGTGCCTTGACTGTGTGCTCTGTTTCACCTGCTTTCCGCCGTTACGGTTGCCACTCTCAACTGTTGCCGTCCACCGCCGGGATTGTCAGCTTCGTGGCCGTTGCTCCCCCGCTGACAGATGCCGCCCTACACGCATACCCCTCTCTTTTTCCCCCCGGCTCTGTCAGCTCCCTGCATCCAGCGGGATGTGAAAGTTACATCGGCTGGGGTGGTGGTAGCAATTGTGGAGCGCTGACCAGGTAGGGGTGTGGGTGGCTATTGTGGCTTGCCGACAGCCGTGCTGTAAAATCCACAACAGGATATTTTTGCCTCTGTGCTAGCACACTGAGCAGGGTTGGGCGTTCGCTGGGAAACGTTTTCCGTTTGCATCATGGCCAGCTGCATGTTTTTTCTGACTGCTTTTACTGCCCTTCCAGGACCTAGTTTTCCAGTCTGCAGTTCAGCCAATCAGGTACAGGGGGCGTCCCCCCCTGACAATCTTGACTCCATCAGGACTTCCTGGTGGTGTCAAGATACACTAATACCCATTGAATGAATCTGAGACGAAATGGTTTAATATGTAGTAGCTCTATGTTATATGGTTGGTTTTACAAATAGCTAAAAATCTTGTTTCCTTTGCGATGCTTGATTGCTACAAAAAGTGATAGTGATGTCTCTCTCCCCTCCTCCCTCTTCAGCCTCAGAGTGAGGCCACCCTCACACAGGCATTCGCAGAAACGCAGCATTTTGCAATGCTGCGTTTACTGCAGTTTCAGCAGCATTGTCATGAGGTGCAGGTATGGTGTAGTACAGATGCAGGTACAGTGTACTAGAGACAACTGAGAGTGACCGAGGCACTCATTTCACGGGGGACGTGATGTAGGAAGTAATGAAAGCATTGTCAGTAAAAGAGGACTTTCATGCTCTGTAGCATTTACAAAACAGTGATAGAGTAGAGAGATTAAACGGTACTTTAAAAAGATCCAGAAAGCCATAACAGAGTTCAATAAACCATGGACCAAGTGACTTTCCCTGGCACTCTTCTCCATAAGGTGGATGATCAAAAAGCTCTGTAGCCCAGATTTGACAGTCCATACCAAGTGCTCCTGACCATCACTACAGATGTTAAGCTGGAAGGAAACATCCTATTGGATACACGCTTCTCATTGCAAGAAAGTCTCCCCACCATGATAAACATATGCTTTCTCCTAGGTTGTTCAATCCTTGTTATCTTTTTCACAGTTATGGTTCCATTAGTTAGGCACTGAAGGGTCCAACCAGCCTCTCCGAATTACCAGCAGCAAATTCTGACATCTCCAACCCATTCGGTGACTGGTGAAATGATACTTGGAGCCACTGGATTTCATCTTTTGCTATAACCTTAGTGACTATTCTTGCTGCTATTGCTATTATTGGCTGTGCATTGTTCCATGCCTTTGAGGATTTATCTCCAAGACTATTGACAAAGCTGTCCTATAATTTATTATGATGCTTTGCCTATTGACCGTGACACTGAATCTACTTTCTATCAACCTTTGGTCCCTCTCTCCAGCAACAGTAGGTGTTGAACTAGTCAGGGGATCAGTAAAATTGTGTAGGAAGTCTGGCTCTTGTCATTAGGACTTGAGTATGTACCTGTCTGGCCTCTGTACCTGACTGCTATATAAAACAAAATGAACGACTGTTATAGTAAGGATATATGTATTCGGTTCTCCTTGCGTCTTAGAAATCATGTCTTTTAATAGTGACAGACACCTTGAGGCTTTAACATATGTTAATCGTTAGAAACTAAAACCTATCATGAGTTCCTATGACTTTAAGAACTGGTATGTATCTTTGTTACACAAAATGACATATGTAAGGTAACCAATCAGATGTAAATACGATTTCCCTTCTGTACACTCCTCTTTTGTGATACAATGCTTTGTCTTTAAAAAGCTATGTTATTTCCTGATAAAGAACAAAAGCGCTTTGACTTTGATACAAACACTGTCTCATTGTCAGTTCTTCCCGTGCAAGGTTCTCCCTGATAAACAATTTGGAACAGAGGAACAGACAGTGAAGTCAGAGGGATCCATTAGGGTTCCGATATCACACCAGAGCATGGTATCTTCTGGAGGCTGGGCAGGTATGCACAAGCGACTGCCATGAGATGTAAGCTGGTGACCATGGCTGCAAACTGCAACAGATACATATGGTATAAAATATTTAGCTGGTATTGTCAAAGCAAAATTTAAAGACACTAATCCATACAAAAGCACAATTAGACCAACACAATTGCACAGGGACTTTTTAGACTTCCTTTCACAATCTTAGTGCTTTGTGAGTGAGAGGAGGACATCCGGGATCTCACATAATGGGAAGAGTGCAGAGGGTGCTAGACATGAGAAAGGCATAACAACAGGCTTGAAACAATACCAGACAAGATGAGCAGAGAAGTGAATACTTAATTAGTCCACTACTAAGAAATGTGACAGTTTTATTCTCTCTACATTGGTGCTAAATGCCCATTTACACCAGCCGTTGACCGCTAAAACATTGCTAATCAGTGATCGTTTAAGCGATAATCGGTGCGTGTTAATGTGCACCCATCATGCGCTTTTCGGACACTGTTAGCTGATCATTAAATTCAAGCTAACCAAAAAATTGTTGTTTACTCTTATCAGTAGTTCTCCATGGGGAGTACTGATAGCATTGTTTCCCCATGGAGAACAAAGGATCTGAATAAAGATAATAGCCCAGAGAATGCTTCATTTGCACACCTAATTGGTACCTAAGTAGCTACTTAATACTTTATGCAAAATTATCGCTCAAAGCTGTCACTCAAACTGTAATTTGAGTGATCTTTGAGCGATCATCTGCTGGTGTAAATGGGCCTTAAGATGTGACAGGCCTGTGTGTTATCTATCCTTCAGACCTGCACATAAGGAACATGAAACAATGCCTTTGCAGTGCCACCTCTTGAATGGCAGCATTCCTTCAAATGAATGTATGAATTTTTACGAAGTATTTAAAACAATAATTAGGAAAAGCACCCCTTCTGGCTGCCCCCCAGGAGGAGAGATGATGCCATCGCCTGACCCACCCATTTCCCTACATTAACATATCGACCCTTCAATTTTCAGGAACTAAAGCATATTTTGATGTGTCACACATTCAGTTTCTTTTTCATTACATTTCTTAGGGCATTCTTCACGTCTTTGTTCCGGAAACTATATATGATGGGATTAAGTAAGGGAATTATGTACACTATGAAAACAGTTAGTACCTTGACCTCATTTAGTGAAATGCTCGCTTTGGGTCTAAAGTACAGATCAAATAATAGAACATAGAAGAAGCTGACAACAGTCAGATGAGATGCACAGGTGGAGAAAGCCTTAGACTTCCCTTTCCGCGAACGGATCTTTAAAATTGAGGAGATAATATAAATATATGTTATTAGGATGAAGACAAAAGAAGACATTACAAAAATAAGACCATGAGCAAATATTGCATTCCGTATACTTGTAGTATCACCCATAGCAAGCTTTTCCAATGCTTTAATATCACAATAAAAGTGATTGAGTTTATTGGAGAGATGATAAGTTGCCAATGCAGTCACGGTGGTTATTGAGATGGACCCCAACATCCCTCCGATCCAGGTCCCTGCAGCAGTAATGATACACAGTCTCCAGTTCATAATGATAGTATAATGTAAGGGTTTACAAATAGCCACGTAGCGGTCATAAGACATTACTGTTAGTAAAGAATACTCAGTATTCCAAAAAGCAACACAAAAGAAGAGCTGAACCATACACCCCACATAGGAAATTCTCCCACTGTTTGAGGCAAATATGTCAATTAACTTCGGACATGTGACGGAGGTATAGACAATGTCAAGAGCAGAGAGGTTACATAAAAAGAAGTACATTGGTGACTGTAGTGCTGGACTAGCAATTATTAGCAGGATGAGGATCAGATTTCCAGTGATTGTTAGCATGTAGACCAAGAGGAAGAAGATGAAAAGAAGAATGTGTGCATTTGGAGCATCCGAAAATCCAACAATGAAGAACTCCACTGAAATGTTTGGATGTGTCCTCATGATTTACTAAACATAAAAAGTGCATTTCAGATGAGTAAAATAAAATTGACCCCAAGGATCCAACCTATCAATTTATAAGGTTGGATCCTTGGGTCACGGGTACATCTATGAGAATTAAATGCATGAACCAAGCATCAATATACTAAGATTATGAGATTTTAGACTGCAACCTCATGCTATACTTGAAATGGAATATATCCCACTCTATTGGAAGACTACTGCTCTCTCCTTGATTTCTTCCTACATTTTACTGCTTGTTCCGTGTATCATTTGTCAGCTTTACTTCTTCTCTTCTTACTTTCCTTTTGTAGTACCTTAGGGTTTGCTATTACTGTAGGTCCTCTTTTTAATCTACATATCCTTTTACTGGACAAACTAACAGCCAATTTGGCTTTTAGTACCATCTCCATGTCAGGATGTGCTGCTGGGATCTGTAGTTCTAAGCTTCCTAGCAGCACAACTACAGTTGGTTGTGGGTTAATTGAGCTGGCTGGGTGTTGTACTTCCTGCCAGCCAATCTCCTGGGTCTGTGCTCACATATAAACTCAGCTCCTGGTCAGTCTTTGGCTGGGTACCAAGGTGAGAAATCATGCTACTGCTGTGTTCTGTAACTTATCAGTCATGTTCAGCTTGTTCCCACTCTGATCTGTGTCTGCAAGTAGGTCTGTTGTCTCTCTGCTTCCAGTGTGTCAGTTGGTGGATCCCTGACGCAGTCCCCTATGTAAGCTCTGTAGCTGACTGTCTATCCCACCTGGTATGAGGCCCTCATACACTGGAAGCAGAGAGACAACAGACCTACTTGCAGACACAGATCAGAGTGGGAACAAGCTGAACATGACTGATAACAAGTTACAGAACACAGAAGTAACATGATTGTTCACCTTGGGACCCAGCCAAAGATTGACCAGGAGCTGGGTTTATATGTCAGCACAGACCCAGGAGATTGGCTAGCAGGAAGTACCACACGCAGCCAGCTCAATTAACCCTCAACCGACCGTAGCTGTGCTGCTAGGAAGCTTAGAACTACAGACCCCAGCAGCACATCCTAACACTCCACACTGATGACCCCTCTTTATATACCTTTTTGCATGACATCACCAATTCACTGCTAGAAAAAAACTGTGATTGTGTGTCCATGATTGTCTGCTCTTACTATATGCAGTTTTTACAACAGTTGTGCATTACCAAGAAGTAGCATATTTACAAAGTTGCCATATTTTTTTCATTTTAGTTACACTGGAAACAAAAAAATATGCCTACCTTAAAATGGTTGGCTATTTTTGAACTACTGATTATCTTTCCTCAGGATAAGAGAAGGAGAAATTAGAATCTTCATGAGGCTGCAGCTGGGTACAACATTCCTCCAGGTTGTGCCTGCAGCTCAACTGGTTCAAGTACCAACATTGCTAACTTTTGTTTTGCTTTAATTCTCTTCAAGATAGGTCTTCAATAAGCCCTTTAACTTCCCCGTTCAATAATTATTGAATCTATTATTTAATCAATAATTATTGAATTATAATCTATCACTGTTAGGCATAAATTAAATTCCTGGGTCTCATGTACTTCAGGACAATAATGGAGAGCTAACATTACTTGTTTGTCTTTCTTTACCTTTGCCATTAATTATATAAAGAACACTAAGGTCTTTTTCTTCTCCATACCTCATGGTGTAAACAATGTATATTGCAAAAGTGTGAAAAGAAAGAAGAAATAAAAAGTTAAAAAGCCACAGAAGAGAGTCAAGCACATACCTCTCATTTCTCGAAGTCACAGAGTTTTCATCTGCCCCACCATATGACACATGGAATTTTGCATGGGCATCAAACAGCAATGCAGAATATATTTTTGGGACATGGTTCACAGTATCTTTCTGTAGACAGACCAGCTCAAGATGAGGACAGACGTCTAGCATACACGTCAGATACGTGAATTATCTGTATTTTGTTTCCTTCTTAGACACAGTATTTAATGACCTTCCTGGTGGGTCTAAGAGAAGTCTTGGGAATTTAAAATGCTCAGATTGGGAAACCCGCTAACGATTCTTTAGAGGTGTGAGCTTTGGGAATTATTTAATGCATTAGAGTAGATGTTATTCATTATGTTAAATGTAATTATTACAGAATAATATGGCTTTGTGGAAAACTCCATATAAAATAAACAAAAAACAAAAAGATTTTAGCAATATCTTGTGCCTCAAATTGCTTCCAGAATAATAGCTGTGGAGTGTAGAATGGCCCTTTCTAATTTCTTCACGGGTATAAGATGTACTTATATCAGGAATTTTACTTCATGGCCATTGATTTATCAGAGATGTGACTAGACTTTGTCCCTTTTTCGCAACAGCACTGATAGATACCAGCTTTACGTAGATGCTCTGCTAACCATATAAAACATTACAGTAAAGTTAAATCAAGTGATCACTGGTGACATCTACTTGGTCTGTAGTCATCCACTTCCCTTTTGTGTTCTCTATGTAATTGTAACACTCTGACTATTATGATGACTTTTCCCAAACCCACCCTGTGTATGGAGAATTTGAGATAGACATATTTGGCTCTTTTCTAGCACCCTTTCTATATTTTTCACAAATCTACACAATCTCCCCATTTATAGTGTTTGACAGAGTAATAATACCATTGTGGTTCCCCACACAGAAATGATATCTCACCTTTTCTACCCCTTGCAGGCACATCATAGTAGGCACCACATTTAGTGCCAATAGGTGTCTTCTTTTAGCACTAATATATGATGAAAAACAAAACTTTTATTATAACATACTTAAAAACATTTCCATAGAAGTGGAACAGTATAAAGGGGAATGCCTTTACACATTTCAAGCCTCCCAAACAGGGGTCTCCTCATAATGTTGTTTCCAACTCCCTTCTTGTCAGTAAAAACATGCTGCTTGTGTGGGGAATGTTGTTTGGTACTGCAGGTATATATGAGGGGTATTCATTAAAGATTTTCCCTGACCTACTTCCTGTGGACTGAGAGCAATGAAACTTGGCACTGTTATTAGTCCTTCTCTACATAGGTGCCACCTAGGAACACATACTTCTGCCACCTCTTTATGCAACTGTAAACACCTCACTTGTACAAGTCGACAGCCACGTTGTGACTTTGGAAATCAGAGTCTCATCATCTGGAAAATGGTAAATAATAAGGTCAGAAGCGACGCTCCAATGGTGTGCAAGAAAATGAAAACAAGGTAATACAGAAAGGAACTCACCGCAACTGAGCCGGTCCTATGGTTAAGAGACCGGTCAGTTCGTTGGTCCACTAAGGCTTTTTTTTGGAAACATCCTAGCCCCTTCTTGTCCCCAAACAAAAGATTCAAAACTCAGCTTCAAAAAGAATATAATATTTCAAACCCTAGGATCTTATAGATGTGGAAAAACTGGTTGCAAGTGTTGTAACAACATTTGTAACAGGAGAAAATCAGTTGACCTAGGCCCGATTGGCCCACCCCATCAAATTAAACAATTCTTAACATGTAACACGGATAATGTAATTTACCTTATTGAGTGCCCTTGTTCCTTGCGCTATATTGGACGCACCTCAAACACATTACGGTGTAGACTTAATCAACACCGTTACAATATTAAAAGACAATTTTTATCTCATAGTGTCTCTAAACACTTTTCGGTTTACCACAACGCAGATCCTTCGGGATTATCGATTACCCCTTTGGAGAAAATTCAACCAGGTAACCATGCTAGGCTAGTAAGAAAAGAAATGTTTTATATATTTAAATTCAATACACTACACCCCACAGGACTAAATGAAACACTAGAGAAATTTTATTAAGATATTTTATTTATATATAGGAGAAAATTTCCCTATTTTAAGATTGATATTTATTTAATATTTATTGCATTATATTTATGGATTGTTTAGAATCTTAATTTTATGACAGGTGGTCCTATTTGTAGCACTGCAATGCATGTTATCTCGCTATTTTGCCCTTGGTTTGTATTTCTGTGTACATTTAATATTCCACTAAGGGATATATTAGATACACAACATTAGATTGTTTTTTTGTATATAGCCATTTGGCATGTTACTGTATTTATCGATATGTTATCTATTTAATTTTGATCTGAAGAGGCCACCATACAAAGTCACATGAGAAACCTATTTCCCAAGGCCTCTTGACAGTATTATCATGTGACACAACATCCTTGAATGTAGGACGTCACCACACGCTACGCAGCTCCATGTGACCAAGGCCCGCAACATGGAAGGTAAACGTACTGCTGCGAGGCGAGATGCCCGTACAAGCGTACGTCATCACGTTCCGTGTGACCCCATGTGATCCTCTTGGCGACGCCCATGTTGGTGGGCGTCATTGCGTCCGGCGCAACACCACGTGATCATTTGATGACGTGGTGGAGGAGTCCCAGGAAGAGACGCGGTGGGATACCGCCCCCCTGCGTCCTTGGATACCCGATATGCACTCGGCCGGTCCTTGGGGACGCCCCGCCTTCTGGTGTAACATCAAAGTGCTTCCCTTTCCCCGGCGGATTTCCGGTCATGTGACCGAGTGACGCCGTGATACCTGGAGGTAACGTTGGATATATTTAAATTTACATATATCACATTAACAATTGCAATGGCATGCCACTAAAAAGGAGGATGGGAAACCATTTATAACATTATAGTCATTATTTGGAATGTGTACAATGTGGTTGTTCCCCTTCCTGCCCCTCCCCTTCCCCTTTTCCTTCTGTGTATGTTTTGCTATAAATAGAGACCATCTACCAACTGTTCCCTATGCTTGATAAAGGCTTGACAGAAGCCGAAACGCGTTGCAACGCCCATTCATCTGTTCTTTTATATAATAAATCGTTTTATGAGGATCACTCCTGCATCGTTGAAACCTTTTTGCTTCCTGGGATATTGGGGGTGCCAGGAGTCCAGGCACCCCTCAACAAGTAAGATTTCCACATTCTGCCACGGTTTGATGGAGCGCATGAAGTGAGTTTTTTCTCTTCCCTAATGCACATCATCTGGAAAATGCTTGCCCTTCAAAAATGACTTCAAAGTCCAATGGTGCGAGGTCAGGTGAATAAGGGGGATGCCGTAGAATTTCATACCCGCAGCAGCGTGCTTCCATCTGGGCAACATGTGAGTTATGAACTAGGGCATTGTCTTGCACAAGGTGGACAGCTTTAGTGAGAATGCCGCATCTCTTAGTTTTGATAGCCTCCCGCAATGTCTGCAGTAGTGAAGCATAGTAAGTCCCAGTAAATTATTTCCTTTGCTAGGAAATACATCAAGACTACTCCGTGCTGGTCCCAAAAAACTGTGCGTATGACCTTGCCTGCGAAGGGTTGGATACGTGCCTTCTTTGGAAGCAGTGAGTCCAGATGCTTCTATTGCATTGACTGGACTTTAGTCTCTGGATAATAGTGATGGACCTAGCTTTCATCCTGTGTGATCAGTCTGCTGAAAAAGTCCTCTTGGTTTGCATGGCACATCATCAAAAGATTCTGGGAGCATTCAACTCTTTCCTGCTTCTGGAAAGGTGTGAGCAGCCAGGGAACTCAGTGAGCAGATACCGTATGCATTTGAAGATGGTTTTGGATGGTTTTTTTTTTTCTATGGACCACTAATCTTGAAATTTTGGGCTAAGTCATGAATGGTTATGCAACAATTTTCCAAAATGGCAGCCTCCACTTGCTGAATTGTGTATTCATCGATAGCGGAGTGGGGTCATACTGCAAATGAAGCCGTTTCCACCGAAGTCCCACCACATTTGAATTGATTATGCCAGTTCTTGACTACATCATTTGATGGGGAATCCTTCCCATAAACCTTTTTCATCTCATCGAACGCCCCCCTTGGTGTGCAGCCATTCAAGTAAAGGAATTTGATGACTGCTCTGTATTCCACTGGGTCCATTATCAGACCTTGCATCACTTCAGCACTTGTAAAAGAAAGACCGATATCAGTTCAGAGTTACAAATTGGCATGTAACCTATAGAAACTTTTATCATTACACATGTGCGGTTTCATCATCCTGCAATAATAGGAAATGGGTCAAGGGACATCTTTAATGAATGCCCCTCATAGAGGACCTCCTATTTATTTGGGAAAGTGAGAGCATCTGGTTGCCATGCCAGATTTACTTTCCCATCTGAACAACAACTACATGAATCTAAATTTTACATAGAATCTGTGAGCAGGAAAAATTCCTTTTCTTGACTTAATACTTATAGACAATGTGCAATGGTAAAAATTGCAGTAACTATACAGGAAACAAGTTACTGGTAATTCATTGTTAGATGCAGAAAGCAGTTACCCTGCTTATATTGTGAAGAACTTGCCTGTAGGGGAATTTATATATGCCAATATATTACCAGGCAAGTTCCGGTAATATATTGGCAAATATATAAATTGGCAGATATTCTGATCTATTGATCCAACGTAGACAACAAGTTGCATCAAATCATTATAGAAAAGGTAATTTACAGTTATCTAAAATTAAAAACAATGGATAATATGCATGTGATATACCCACATTTACAATGCAATATTCCAATAAAGTAATTTTCATAGTCAAGAAATATTTAACTATCCTGCATACAGATGATAAATGAAAAGTTATATTACAATCAGGCTGTAGTTTCTCTACGATCCTGTATTAAGATGGTATATGAAAATGAATGCCGGAGATTAAAATAGAAGAATTAGTCCGTGGCCAGTGCAAAAATCTTCTAGACAAAGAGAAGGAGGAACTGTTGCCCTCCTATGGAAGTCTGTATGGGAAGACTTGACCACCCGCCCTTGTCATTGCTCACTTGGTAGGAATTCTACCTACTTCTCATGTACCCCAGGTACGGCCAGAAGAAGAAGAAAGGGAAGGGGGAGGAGAAGGAGGAAGAAAGGGAGGGCCACAGACATAGACCCAGACGGGGAAGGGTTCACACCACCGGAAACAAGCCTTCATAAAATTGTAGCAAGATGTAAGAATGCAAAGCCCATATTCCCCTTCTGAGAAACTCTTACTGCAGATGGATATACAGCTTTCTTATATGTCCCCTTCACCAGTTCCAACCTTCTGAACTTGAAAAACAGCACTTCTCATTCTCTGAAAAACCGCAGACAATGATAAAGCTGTTGGAAAGTATCATGGGGACTCATAGGCCCACTTATAGTGATTATTAACACCTTCTTCGTATCATGTTCAGTACTGAAGAATGTTGCTGTATTGATGCAAGTATCAGGGAGTACCTGACAGAGCACATTCCACATGATGTAGCAAATCCAGCTACTCATATAACTGCCATATATCCTGATATTGCAAACAAAAATTTGGGGGGGGGGCTCAAGGGGCCACTAGGGTTAATTTGCAACCAATCCCATCACAGCCTTTTCCATAAGCTAAAACCCACAGTTGGGTCCCCTTAAAAGGTAACCTATATTGATATGTAGTAAAATATGTTGTAGCAGCAATTAATTCATCATCTCTATGAGGCTGGATAGAAACTCTGCAAAACTCAGAGATTTCCTTGGAGCTGCTGGATTCTACAGAATATGGATACCTGGCTTCGCTGATATGGCCAAACACTTCTATGAAGTCACAAAGGGAGTTGAAGATGCCCCCTTCTGCTGGCAATAAGAACACACAAGGGCCTATGACAACATCAAGCAAGCTCTCCTAAAGTCACCCACACTTAATCTGGGGAAACCATTTATTCTGTATGTCCATGAAAAGAAGGGACTGGTGAATGGTGTTCTCACCCAGATGATGGGATCATGGCATCAAGCTTGACAATGGTGGCCATGGGGTGGCCTCCCTGCCTAAGAGCACTGGCAGCAACAGTGGCCTTAGTCACAGAAGCTGACAAGCTTACCCTGGGCCAAGATCTCACGGTATGAGTTCCACATTCGGCCCTAACATTAAAAGATGCCAAAGGTCACCACTGGCTGACCAATGCCTGCATGATTAAGTACCAAGGCCATCAATGTGAAAACTCAAGACTGAAGTTGGAAGTGTGCACTAGTCTAAATCCTGCGACCCTGCTGCCTACCAGAACTACAGCCATCTGACCATAACTGCTGTGAAGTGATGAGTGAGGTCTTCAGCAGCCGTCCTGATCTACAAGACACACCTCTTGAAGCTCCTGATGTAGAATACTACATAGATGGTAGCAGCTTTGTGGATGGAGGTTTTATGATATGCTGAATATGCAGTGGTCACCTTACAGACTACTATAGAAGCAAAGCCACTGCCCAAAGGAACTTCAGCTCAAAGGTGAGAGTGTATTGCACTTATTAGTGCCCTACAGCTGGCAGCTGGGGTGAAAGTCAAAATCTTCGGTTAAGAAAATTGTAGATCAATGTATCAGTTAATTGTTCTTTTGTTGGATTGTAGACTAGAAAGATATAGCATGATGCTAGTATAGTAGTGAAGGAGTTAAACAAAACCTTTCTATACCCATGCATGGTGCTGGAGAGACTGACAGAAGATAAGAGTCTCCCAGACCCACCCTTGCATTCCTTTTCACTAAATTCATAACGGTTTCATTGTATGTTATAGTGTAACATATATTAATCATTTTAGTCGTACCCTACGGTGTATTACTATTAATCTTGGAGGTATATACTTTCCTGTGATGTCATTTATGATATATAAACCACATACACCTTAGAATAAATTAGAAATCATCTGATACTGCAAAAAGGCTGGTGTGATTTGTATTTCTCCTGGGTCCAGACTTCTACACAAAATCTGGGATTGTCTTCTCTTTGATAAACACATAAATTCTCCTTACATTTTTGGTCCTTCGAGACGGAAAAACTCACTGCAGAGGGAAAGGACAGTCTGGCTGTGAAAAGGTGGGTCTGAAGTAGTCTCCGATCATTAAAAGACCTCCGTCTTGCTTAAACGTCATTAGAGGTCAGTCGGGCATCCTGTCTGAAACAGTGATGTTTTTTCGAACTAGCCTGAGAATTTAGAAGCCTTCCGGACAGCGTGTAGTAAGTATAACAATGGTTAAACTTTTCTTCTCTCTTCTTCTTTTTCTTCTTCTGTATACTTTAGTGTTAGTAGAATTTACAATGTGTATTGTAAATGGGAAGCAAGTATAGACGAATGGGTTGTCAAGGGGCAATAGCAGTAATTTATGTGAGACCATAGCCATTGTGAGAAGGCTACAGAAAATAATTACTCCGTGCAGCACATTAAAGAAGAGGTTAGATGACATCATGGGACACAGGGGTGTCCAGAAACTTTACTTTTTATCTTCCTACTACTTCTTTTTCTTTCATATGGTGTTATAGAGTAACTAAGAATATATAAAGAGGGCGGCCGCCTACTAACATATTGTAATATTTGTATTGTTGTCTTATACTGCATGAAGCGTTTGTGTGAGTAATTGAGATAAGCGGTTCTGATAAGTGGGGACTGACCTCTTGCACACATTAAGGGCCAACCTCGCTGTGCAGGTTGTTTTCGGACAAGCCCGCTATTGTGTTCAATGTTCACAGGCCCTACTCGTAAAGGCAAGAAGGAGTCTTCATGTATATAGTGAAGCACTGATTCTGGTCAGGAACCTTTGCGTTTTCACTATATATTTTAGTGGCCAAAGTCTTGTTTTACATTGTTTGTCTTTTGAATCAACGTCAAAAACATAATTACTAACAATGGGAAATACAAACTGTAAGGCATTCTCCTGTGCATGTATCTGTTGTTATCAACTACAGGAAGTCTTTGAAGGAGTTAAGAAGTACATGCATAAGTTAAATCCTGACTATGTCAAATATTGTGACAAGTGGGAAAAAAAATATAGTTTGAAAATAAATTAGAAGACCCTAGTTGTAAAAATAATGTGATAAAATATGGACAAAATCAGCTAAAGATTAGCAGAAATACGGATTAACCGCTGCTGAAGCCTGGTTAAAAGAAGCCCCAAACTGTCACGCCCATATAAAAATAAACCCCCGACAGTTTGATGAACAATTCAAAGGGTTAATGAGGAGTTACAAATTGAATGAAAAAAAAAAATAGAGAGAGCAGCTAGAAGAATTCTAGGGGCAGATTGAAGTTCTGCAGAAGGAAATTAGAATGGAAGGGGAGGAGATGGTGAACCCCTTCCATAGGATAATCAGGGGTAAGGAGATGATCCTAATGCTGCATATAATCAGCCATTAAAGAATGCGTTTGTAAGTGGAGTAAAGAAGGAAATAGGAGGTTATATAATGAAACATATGGTTACCCTTGGGACGGGATCATTGCAGGATGTTTTGGAATATGCAAAACATGCAGAAAAGTTTTACAAAGAAAAGGGTGAGAAAGTAAGAGTTTTTATACAGGGAGAAGAATGTGATACGATGGTTCAGGACAGTCAAAGAGGTCATTGGACAGTGAGAGGACGTGGAAGTAGAGGCAGAGGAAGAAGCAGAAGTGGGATGCAGCTCGGGGATTTAAATGTGTGTTTGAATTATGGGAAATTTGATGATTTTGCCCGAGAATGTCCTGAGAAACAATGTTCTCAGGCACCTTAGGGAAAAATGACTAGGAGGGGTGGATGTACAACACTTGGAGGATGAACCTCTGCCTGCAGCTGACAGGATCCAGTGGGATGCGCCCTCTGAGGAAGTCTTTGTCAGGTTAAAACAGACTCTGGTGGGCACATCAGTCTTGGGGGCTGCCGAACAACAACAAGCCCTTTGCACTAACTGTTGACTCAAGGGAAGAATATATGACCTCTGTGTTAACTCCGCAACACATTGGGAAACAGACCGCTGGCATACTACTCTTGCAGACTAGATCCAGTGGCCGAGCATTCCCACCCTGTGTACAAGCGGTAGTAGCGGCAGCGGAAGCAGTCAAACCTTCTGCCACTATAGTGCTGTTCCCCCCACTCACACTGAAAGTACAGCACGCAATTAGTTATACTCATATCTTAGTCCTTCTAGACATCCCTCCTGCATGACACTACTGGTCTCACAGCCACACCTGACAACTGAGGGATGTACTGCACTCCATCCATCTACCTTACTGCCTATTTCCTCAGACGGTCCTCCATTCAACTGTCTAGGAGAGATGGCACATAAAGTGTTACCCAGACCAGATCTGCAGGATGTATCTCTTGTAGATACTGAATAAACTCTCTTTGTAGATGGGTTGTACATCTCCACATAAAAAAAAATATCTTACCTAAATCTTTCTTCAGATATGCAGCAGTTTTGAGCCATGTCCTGTGTCATGTCTCAACGGGGGGGGGGGGGGGGGGGTTGTAGCACTCATATCTAAAGTATTCACAGCCTATGGGTTTACAAACTACTCTAATTTTTTAAAATTTGTTTTGTATTATTTGTGCTAAACACAATGCACAAAGGAATATGAAACCAAGGAGGGGACACTGTCCTATACCTCAGTATCCCTTCCAACATATTTGTATGGACTACATAGAATTAAACAAATGTGAAGGCAAGAAATACTGCCTAGTAGAGATGAGCGAACACGCTCAGATACAGCAGTTACTAGAGCGAGCATCGCTCTTCTTGAGTAACTACTTACTGGTCTGAGCAGGAAATGGTTTGCAGTGGCTTAGGAAATATTACAGTACTGTTTTGCAGTGAGACCTCTGTCTAATGCACTGCAGATTGACAACGGTATAACTGTAATGCTCTGCATAGGCCTAGATGCTTAAAAAAAAGGGTGCACTGCTGCTCCCAGCCAGCCACAACTATAATGCACACAGCGAGGAGTAGCCCTAAGAAGGACTGTTGGGGTTCTTGTAGAGAGGATCCTGACTCTAAAACTTTCGCTATCTCAGCAGCTCTGTCCCTAAACTCTGCGTAATGCACTGCAGACTGACAATGGTATAACTGAAATGATTTGCAGTGGCCCAGGAAATATTATAGTACTGTTTCACGGTGAGACCTCGGTCTAATGCACTGCAGACTGAGAACGGTATAACTGAAATGATTTGCAGTGGCCTAGGAAATATTATAGTACTGTTTCACGGTGAGACCTCGGTCTAATGCACTGCAGACTGAGAACTGTATAACTGAAATGGTTTGCAGTGGCCTAGGAAATATTAGAGTACTGCTTCACAGTGAGACCTCTGTCTAATGCACTGCAGACTGAGAATGGTATAACTGAAATGGTTTGCAGTGGCCTAGGAAATATTAGAGTACTGTTTTACGGTGAGACCTCTGTCTAATGCACTGCAGACTGAGAACGGTATCGCTAAAATGGTTTGCAGTGGCCTAGGAAATATTAGAGTACTGTTTTACGGTGAGATCTCTGTCTAATGCACTGCAGACTGAGAACGGTATAACTGTAATGCTCTGCACAGGCCTAGATGCTTTAAAAAAAAAAAAAGGGTGCACTACTGCTCCCAGCCAGCCACAACTATAATGCACACAGTGAGGAGTAGCCCTAAGAAGGTCTGTTGGGGTTCTTGTAGAGAAGATCCTGACGGTAAAACTTTCCCTATCTCAGCAGCTCTGTCCATAAACTCTGCGTAATGCACTGCAGACTGAGAACGGTATAACTGAAATGGTTTGCAGTGGCCCAGGAAATATTAGAGTATTGTTTCACGGTGAGACCTCGGTCTAATGCACTGCAGACTGAGAATGGTATAACTGTAATGCTCTGCACAGGACTATATGCTTTAAAAAAAAGGGTGCACTACTGCTCCCAGCCAGCCACAACTATAATGCACACGGTGAGGAGTAGCCCTAAGAAGGACCGTTGGGGTTCTTGTAGAGAGGATCCTGACTGTAAAACTTTCCTTATCTCAGCAGCTCTGTCCCTGAACTCTGCCTAATGCACTGCAAACTGAGAATGCTATAGCTGTAATCCTTTGCAGAGGGATAGATGCTTTAAAAAAAAAAAAAAAAATTAGTGCACTACTGCTTCCAGCCAGCCACAGCTGTAATGTACACGGTGAGGAGTAGCCCTAAGAAGGACCGTTGGGGTTCTAGACGAGAGGATCCTACCCTAACACTATCCCTGTATAAGCATCAGCACTTTCCCTAGCCACCGCCTGCATGCGTCTGAGGCGAGCCACGGGAGGGCCCAGTTTAAGTACTCGGCGGTCACCTGATTAGCACAGCCACTCACTGCTGTTGGCGGGCAGAGGGCTGGAACATCACAGCAGGAAGTGGTAATGCCTTCCCCACATGTTTATTGGCTAGAAAAGGGCGCTAAACATGCGGGGAAGAAAATGCAATTGACTCGAGTACCGCGTGGTGTTCGTCTCAAGTAATGAGCATCTCGAGTACCCTAATACTCGAACGAGTAGCAAGCTTGGAAGAGCATGCTTGCTCATCTCTAATCCTCTGGTTTATCAAAGAAATGGGTACTATCATTGTTAACCACTAAGTTCAGCCAGGTACGGCATTGTTTAAACCAGTTGTCTAGTGCACAGGAAATGCTTTACCTCCGCAAATCTCTGCCAATGCTTCTGCATCTCTAGGTAGTAGTCAGGGAAGATTCTCACAAGTTGCCCTTGAACTTTTAAAGGATCCAGACTGCGATTTCTGAACATCCGCACATAGCAGACCAAAATCAGGCTATAGAGCATCAATCTTTCCGGTGAGTGCAGATCGACATTCCATTATGGTCCTAAGTATGTCCACAATAATTAAACTAGGAGTGGTGGGTCCAAGGGGAGACCCCTAAGGTGTATTGGATGCACTGGGCTGAGCAACTTTCATAGCACCAGGTCTCACTTGCACTCTATTAGTGAGCTTAGTTTCTTTAGTAGGGACCATGCAAACAATAGACGTACACGAAATACAAAGAAGCTTAGTCAGAAGCAGAGATGTCACCTGGCCAAAGCTGTTATAGTGTCACAGGGAAGTCCTTAAATGAAGAACTGATTACTACATCATAGAGTTCTTGCACTTAGCAGAGTGTAAGGTATGTATCATTATGAGTCTATCACTTCTGCAGTCATTCACTCACGAGCTATAATTTCAAGAATAATGCTCTGTAAAAAGATATACTGAAGGATATGTCATTTTAGGATAATATATTTTGGTCCCTTTTACTGCTGCAAGCGTCACTGTGCAAGCTGCGCCGCTGCTCTTTGGGCCCGGGTCATGGGAGAACCAACTTCCCCTCCTAGTGATAAGGGGGTATTCCTTGGGATTAAGTCTGCTGCCCTGGGTAGTTAGGGGAGCAATAGGATGTCCTTTCTTCACAGATGAACACTCTGTAGACCCTGCTAGCGGCATCCAGGGCTATGGATTTCAGGACTAAAGACCCACTGGAAGGGCTTCTCACCTCCTCATCCACATCAGAGGGTCACTACAATGGCCTAATCAAGCTGTACAGCAGCTCTGGCATCTCCTGATCTGTGTTGTGATCGTCCATGCGGGACTGGCCGCAAATTTAGTGCGCAGCTCAGCAGGCCTTGCTAGGCCACGCTAAGCCACAGGCTCCCATGGCATCCAGTCAGTCTGCAAAGCCACTCATTCCTCTTCCCAGTGTCGAGTAAGCGGTGGTGGTGGTGGTGAGAGCTACAGATTCTCAAAAACACCAGATCTTCAAACTGTTGTTTGTTAGCCAGGCCCCCAGGGAGTGGTTAATAGATATTTGTAGATAGGATGTGATTTATTACTCTTACTGCTAGTCAATGCTAGTGATTGCACTGTAGAAAGTTACGACAAAGATGAATGGGAGAGATGTGCTGATGAGATGTTGGAGCACATGGATAAATAGTGACAAACTATTGAAGATCATCAGCTCCCTTCGTGTTATGGGAACCCAATTGAATAATAGGCCACTGACTTGTGATTACAGGCAGTGCTTTATGTAGCAGATGACAGATAGCATAAGGGCTTTACTTTCCTCCATAACTGGAAGGGGGCCATTATAAACCAGTTTATTGCACTGCCAGACAGTGATGTAGGCCATCTGCAAGCAAAATGGTTAGTGGATAAAATGACACAATGAATAGTGATCTGCCTCGACTTGAGAGATCGCTTGATCCACTATATACCCTAAGACAAGGATAGTGCAATCTCTTTGAAACATTCAGAAACAAATACATATCTACCTCCTATAATGATCATAGTGTTTTATACTATACTGAACATAGCCCCCCGATGAGACTTGGTACAGTTGAAACGCGTTGGTACCATTCCCATGGTATATTTACAGTGTGATATCTATCTATGAGGGTTTTTGTGTCTAGAGTCCTGCTAAAGCGCCTGTTTTCTATACCTGAATAGAATACCCTCTCTCACCTCAGATTTTTGCTGATATGATACGGGTTGGAAATATCCAGGGGATAACACTATGTTTTTTTGTATGTTCAATGTAGTGCCTAGGACATGGGTTCTTTTAAAGTATTTCATAAAAGTTATATTTTATTTTATATATTTACCCACTTTCTCAGTGAATCTGGGAAATAGACTAAGGATAAATAAAAAATTGTGACTGGTGGGGGCTCCAGTAAAGGTGGAAGGATTGTAACCCCAAAAGTTTTTTGAGGGATGACTGAAATCAACTATTGGGGAAGATACTTTGCTCGCTTTCTTTGTCGTGGAAAAGACTCATAGAGTTCCTGCTAAACTATCTCCAACTGGTGCCATGCTGAAAATTGTTTTAACCCTTTCAGGACCAGGCTGTTTTGTACCTTAAGGACCAGACACTTTTTAGGGATTCTAACCATGTGGTAGTATTACTGCTCTATTTTTTTTCTTTTAGCTACCAAAATTATTTTTGCTGCATTTTTTTCCTGTGACATATAGGGCGATTTTTTAAAATATCTTTTTAACTGACTTTTTTTCTCCGTTTTTTAGTTTTATTGGAGGCAAAAAGCTAAATTTATTTTAAAACATTTATAGTTATCTTTTTCAATTTAGTATATTTATGCTAAAATAAAGTATGGAAACGGGTTCCTCTATTTGTTTTGGACGTCTTGATATATAATATGTATGGTTTTGGATTACAGGGCGCATACGTCTGCGGTTTTGGGTTATTTTCTTTCTTATGTATGTATTGTTTTATTCTGTAATTTTGTTTTACTTATGTATGTAATTATGTTTTTTACTATCTATGTCCTCCATGACGTAAGCCAAGTCTTTCCAGACTCCAGTCTGGCAATTGGAAGAATTCCTGGATCAACAATCCTTTGAAGTTATTAATGATTATAACATAGAATATTGTATTGCTCTAGAAACATGTCCAGGCCCCTCTTGAACTCTTTTATTGAATTTGCTATCACCACATCCTCAGGTTCCATAGTCTCACTGTTCTTACAGTAAAGAACCCCCTTTTATGTCCTGTAGAAACCTTCTTTCCTCTTGACACAGAGGATGACCCCTTGTTACTGTCTCAGTCATGAGTATAAATAGATCATGGGAGAGATCTCTGTATTGTCCCTAATATATTTATTAGGTCACCACTCAGCTGTCTTTTTTCTAAACTTAAAGGGGTTGTCCCGTGAAAGCAAGTGGGGTTATATACTTCTGTATGGCCATATTAATGCACTTTGTAATATACATCGTGCATTAAATATGTGTCATACAGAAGTTATATATTCACCTTCCCTGCGTTGGCCTCCCCGTCGCCATGGTCCCGCCTAATTTCTGCGTCTAATCTCCTGATTAGACGCGCTTGCGCAGAAGGGTCTTCTCCCATCTGCTCTGTCCCGGCACGAGCGGCGTTCTGGCTCCGCCCCTTGCACGCGTCATCGCGTAGCTCCGCCCCCTCATGTGTGCTGATTCCAGCCTCCTGATTGGCTGGAATCGGCACACGTGAGGGGGCAGAGCTACGCGATGACGCGTACAAGGGGCGGAGCCAGAACGCCGCTCGTGCCGGGACAGAGCAGATGGGAGAAGACCCTTCTGCGTAAGCGCGTCTAATCGGGAGATTAGACGCAGAAATTAGGCGGGATCATGGCGACGGGGAGGCCAACGCAGGGAAGGTGAGTATATAACTTCTGTATGACACATATTTAATGCACGATGTATATTACAAAGTGCATTAATATGGCCATACATAAGTATATAACCCCACTTGCTTTCACGGGACAACCCCTTTAATACTGAAGTCCACCCATTCCATTTATTACTTTAGTTGCCCACCTTTGTACCCACTCTACCTCTGATATGCTTTTCTTTATGTGTTTCAACTAGACTTGGTTATAGTCTAGTTTTTATCTCATTTGCATGACATTTAGCTTGCTGTGAGGTGGGAGAGTTGTAATACCTATATAACAATGAATTTGAAAACTAACTTGATCAGTTTACATACCTGAGGAAAAGTGTAGTCCAGACTACAAATGCATTGTGAAGTGTTTACTAAAAAAAAAGACATAAATCTATTATGGGTGATTCCAGTGTAGTCCACAAATTGGTGGCAGCAGGTCCTAGAATCATAGAATAGTAGAGTTGGAAGGGACCTCCAGGGTCATCAGGTCTAACTCCTTGCTTAATGCAGGGTTCACTGAATAATCTCATGCAGATGTCTGTCTAGCCACTGTTTGAAGACTTTCATTGAAGGAGAGCTGTTTTCTAATATGTAATCTGTGTCTCCTCCTTTTCAGTTTCATCCCATTGCTTCTAGTCTTTGCTTTTACAAATAAGAATAGGCCTGATTCCTCTGCACTGTGACAGCCCTTCAGATATTTGTAGACCACTATTAAGTCTCTTCTCAGCCTCTATTTTTGCAAGCTAAACATTCCAAGATCCTATAACCATTCCTCATGGGACATGGGACAGGGTTTGCAGACTCCTCACCATCCTGGTAATTCTTCTATGAATTTGCTCTTGTTTGCCAATAACTGGGCACAATATTCCAGATAAGGTCTAAATAAAGAAGACTAGAGGGGAATAAGTACTTTACATGGTCTAAACTCTGTGCTTTTAATACATCCCAGAATTGTGTTTGCCTTTTTCCTACTGCATTGCATTGTTGACTCATGTTCAGTCTGTGATCTATTAATATACCCAAGTTCCCATTCGGCATGTGTTTTTTTTTTTCATATTTTTGCCCAGATGTAGTATCTTACATTTCTCCATGTTAAATACCATTCTGTTAGTCACTGCCCACTGTTCAAGCATGTCTAGATCTTAAACAGTTGACTCTACATTATCGGGAATAGAACCACCATTGGTACTATCAAAAATGGTTTGAATCTCAGTAAGAGGTTTTTACATCAGTGGAGATTATGAGATATGAGAAACCCAGAGCAGAGGTAAAATGCTAGCCTGTTGACCCCCTAAAATCAATTTTGAGACTATAAACTTTCACATTCCTTGTCACTGAAATAATTATTTACTGCTATGGTCACCCCTCCCTGGTATTTATCTAAGTACTATTAGTTACAATGCCTGTGCCCTCTTACCCAGTCTCTGGTATTTATCTAAAAAAAAAAAAATCATAGAGGTGAGAGAAAAAATAAGGACATTATTCCCGTGTGAATTTATTATATTTAACAGTGAGATAGCCTAGCTTCTGACAGATGAGTGGTGGCCTTGCCGTTGGCCCGCCAGCTTATGTGTCTTGGCAAAAATGCAGAACTAACACCCACATTTATCAGTAATTATCAGTATTTTTTGCATGCAGTTTGCTATACATTTGGGTGAGCCCAAGATGTCAGCCAGTGTGACCCACTGTGGAGATACAGGGTGATCCACTACTTTGCCAGTAGGGGTTGCACTCCTGTATAGTGTGGCACACCTATCTGTGGTTGGTGTCTTTGGTATCCGTTTACATGTGCAGAATATGTTTGTTTTCAGACCCTCCTCCCTAATCTGGGCTGGGTTGAGTGAGTGGCTTACATTATTAGTCTGCATTGAACAAGTAGCTCCTTCAAATTATTGTATGGCCCACTGCATTCTACTAGGGTCTATGGCGATTGTGCCTGGCCTGCAGTCTATCAGGTGTTGCATTACTGGCTTCCTTTTCAGTGAATAACTGGTATTTATCTGAGTGCAAATTAAGTTCACCATGGTTGTGCCTTCCCATGTAATCATATGTATATGTTTTAATATAAATACATATTTATATTTGTTCCATTATGCCTGAGGAAGAGTCCTGAGAGGTTCGAAATCTGGTTATAACAATGTGTATTTGTTTTACTTGGTTTCTCTTACTGAGAATAATGAATCTATATATATAAAGGTGAAAGCCCTCACTGACTGACTCACTGACTGACTCGCCACTAATTCTCTAACTTCTCAATGTCGTATAAACATGAAATTTGGCAGGAGCATTCTTTAGGTCCCAAATAGGAAAAGTAAAGGGGTCGCAACTTGATTAATCAATGCTAAGTGCAACATTATTAGCACCCCTATGTAATGTAACTTCCCAATGTTGTACAAACATGAAATTTGGCCTGACCATTCTTTAGATCTTAAATAGGAAAAGTAAAGGAGTCACAACTTGACAATTCAATGCTAAGTGCAAAAGTATTGGTGCCCCTGTGTAAAGTACCCAATCTAATTCTCTAACTTCCTGGTGTCGTGCAAACCTGATATTTGGCACAACCATTCTTTAGGTCCTAAATAGGAAAAGTTATGGGGTCACAACACAATTATTCAATGCTAAGTGCAAAAATATTGGCACCCCTATATAATGAACCTAATCTAATTCTCTAACTTCTCGGTGTCATGCAAACATGAAGTTTGACATGACCATTCTTTGGTCCTAAATAGGAAAAAGTAAAGTAATTTCACAGAGGCAGACCAATCTACTATAATTTAGAACCCTTCACATAGTAGACATGGTTAAAACTTATACTTTATTAATACTATTAAAATAGGGCTCAAGACAAACACATAACGAAAAACCGTCGCATAAAAATGTGGCCGTTAATTGGGAAAGAGAGGCTAGTATTATAAGGTTTTGGATGTCCCTTAAATTATAGGGGAACCATACACCTTCACATTTCCCAATAACTGTAGAAGACTTTAGAAAAAGTTGAACTAACACCCAAGGGAAAAAAAATTCGTATAGGGTGTTTCTTATCAGACACAAGTAAATGATAAGTGATTAATGGTTCGTGGTTTAAGAAATAGTTCGTAGTTTGCAGTTTAGTAGTTCGTAGTTTACGGTTCTACGCATTTTGCTGATCATGTAGCAACTCATCAGGAACCATTAAGAACGGCAGAAAAAAGAATAATATTTTTTTTGGAATCAAGTATCAAGTTGTGGTCACCGGAAATTTTTAAGAGTAAAGAGCTGCCTCATTAATAAGAGGACCAGCACATTGATACGAAGAAAAATATACAGCGTTGCCATGGTCTAAGAAAGGACCATCCAGATTGGGGAAATGGTAATACAATGCATTACCCCATGAGGTCAAAAGCATGCAAAAAATTATGCCATGCAAGGACGACAACCAAAGAGCCAAAGTCTTTGTCTAGTATTAAGTTCAAAATTCTAATCTAGCAGCAGCTGTAGAAAATCTCTATCTAAAGTCTATGATGCAAAGCGATACAAAAATAATAAACGTAGAGTCTAGCCGTGTAACCCTGATGGTGGGTCACAACTCAATTATTCAATGCTAATTGCAAAAGTTAGTGCACCCCTGTGTAATGTAACTTCTCGGTGTTGTAAAAGCATGACATTTAGCACGAGCATTCTTTACCTTCTAAGTATGAAGAGTGGGAGGAGCAGAACATTCTGCAGAAGGACATTGGTACGTGCAGCCTGAGGATAATCTAATGCTCCTCTATGTGTATACATATTTAATTCTCCATTACTCTAAAGTAAACTTGACTTCATAAAAATTTCTGTGCAAACAGCACATTAACTCGGGCGAGGCCGGGTATATCAGCTAGTATCTAATAAAGTTGATTTTAGTATCTAAACTGTGAAGGGGCTAATTCTGAACATAACCACATCTATAAATATAAGAGTATGTTCACACTTATGCAACCACATCATTTAAATTGCTATTTTTATTTTTACACCCTAAATTAATTCCTTTTTAGTGTTTCTTGTGATTTTTTTGACAAATTTTCTAACCGCTCCCAAGACTTCTTTGTTCCTCAGGCTATATACAAATGGATTTAACATTGGGACCACAGCCATATATAACATTGAGAGAAGTTTTTCTTCTGTGTCAGATTGCTTAGACTCAGGTTTCAAGTATATAAAAATAATTGGTCCATAGAATAATAAAACAGTTATAATATGGGATGAGCAACTAGAAAATGCTTTCAGCTGACCTTTTGCTGAGCGGATTGCTAAAATTGAGGAGAAAATTCTTGCATATGAGATCAAAATAAATAGAAAAGTAAAAACTACAAAACAGATGTTTTCTGCAAAAAAGACAATTTCTCTGCCTGTGATGTCACTAGAAGAGAGTGCCGTTAAAGCTCTGGACTCACAAATGAAATGGTTGATCTTGTGAGAGTAACAGAATGATAATGTAGATATAAGTAATATTAACATTAGGGAATTCAAAGCAGTGAGAACCATGCAGGAAGTCACTATAAGAAAACAAACTTTCCTTGTCATGATCAAAGAATAATGTAGAGGAGAACAAACTGCCACATAGCGATCATAAGCCATAGAGGTCAAAATAGAATCCTCAGCAGTAGTGCAGAATATATAAAAGTACAGTTGAGTGATACATCCGTAGTAGGAAATTGTCTTGTCTTTTGTTACAGTGATAGATAAAATCTTTGGGATGGTAGAAGAGACAGACATGATGTCAACAGAAGACAGATTACACAAGAAGAAGTACATGGGAGTGTGAAGTTGGGGTGCACTACATATCAGGAAAACGATAATCAGATTTCCCACCACTGCTAGCAGATACATGAATAAAAACCCAGTAAATGTAAGAATTGCGTTAATTTTGGAGGTGGATAATGGGGTCAGGGAGAATTCCGTCACTGTCATGTTTCCACATAAATCCATTGTGCGAAGTTGCAAAAAAGAGGACATCCGAATAAACTGTGTTGAAGTTATCTGATTAAATCTACGCAGTTCAATCAATCAATCAATTGAAATCAATATGTCGTTTAAAATATCACATTTCATTCATTGCGAGTTTGTGCATTTTGTCCAAAACTCATGTTTATTATTTATGTATAACATGATTTTAAAATGTTATAAGAAATTGTGGCAAATTAGTATAATCTGTTAAATGACATAATCTAATTAACATGTTTTTATAATTCCTAGAATAAGTGTTAGACATATTTTTAAATCAAGTTTTATATTAAACCTAATTTTTAAAATATTATTTTTTTAAAATATTTTACTATGATCCGAGCCTGATTCCGGGTCTATTGATCCAATCTAATAGCTTCATGAAAAGTTAGAACTTTATTTTTGTTCTGTGAAACTGGTTTTATGCTTATTTCAAAAACATTATAAGGCTGCCTGTCCACGGGCATTGCGATATCCCAAGGCGAAGATCCGCCACCGGGGAGCAGGAGCCAGCTGACGGATCTCCGCTCTAAACCTATCTGACAGATAGGCTCATCGCGGAGAATCACGGCAATTCGCAGCATGCTGCGATTTGCCGCCCACAAGCAGAGAATTGCTATGATTTTTCACTCATGGACAAGGGGGGTGCTGCGCTTTCCACAGCAACGCTATGACCGGATTATCGTCGCGGGGAAAACAATGCTAAAACGCCTGTGTACAGACAGCTTAAAGGTACCTAAGAATTTGTGGTATAAGATCTTGACAAGGAAATTAACTTTAACAGTTGACAAAAACCTGTGAAGATGATAGACTTGCCGAGGACACTGAAGCACACGGCCACCGTTATATCTCATCATCGGATACCACTTTAGAAGGAATTCTTGACATAGTCCTTTCCTGCACCCAACACATATGGATTCGGATAGATATTTTTCAGTTTGTTCATGATTATAAAGGTGTGTGAATACCTTAGAGAAAAAATTAATATTTCTCCTGTGGCATCTTATCTAATTTTAACTAATATAATCTAGTTATTAAAAACAATATTTAGAATAGATCTAAAAAATGTATTGTAAAATGTAGATCTTTCTAGAAGAAGTAAAAAAAAAAAAAAATTAAACCTGAATATGAATTTAGAGGGATTGTCTGGTTACTCGACAACATACACCCTGATGTGAATGAACCCATAACCCCTTAGTGACCACCCCATAGTGTTTTTACTTCCTAGCTTGCTGGGCTTTAATCCCCAGGGACGTGAAACATTCTCCCTGCGGGGATTCAAACTCTGCAAGCTTAGGACGTGACAGCTTGCAGGGTTTGGGGTAGTCAACAACCTGGAGCTGTCATCCCGCGCCACAGTAAGCCCCCCTTGGTCATGCAATCGCTGGTACCCACAGGATACCGGTGATCGTGTTAAAGTCGATGAGAAGTTTAAAAAAAGTTAAAATTTCAGTTTGGATTGGATCCATAAGGGGAGCTGAGCATACTCACCCCATCGCTTGTGATGTCCCACAGCATTCTTGTCCTCCAGGACTTGACACCGGCGTCTGTGCATGTGCACCAAATGGCGTTACATCACGCGTATGTGCAGAAGCCCGGTATGCCCAGGAAACTAACAAACTCCCTACTCCTGGGTAGTATGAGTAGCCGAGAGTACGATGCTGTCACCGGGAGCTGCTGTATGCGGTTCCTGATCACATGATCACTGTTATCCAATGGATAACAGCAATCATGTAAAAGTTAAAAAAAAGTGTAAAAAAAGAAAAAAGTTTGATTAATCTCCGCTAAGCTTTTTTCAGTTTCGGCCCTTGCGCCTGTTGTCAAAGTGGCGAAACGCAAGTGCAGAAGCTGGGGTGGGCCTGGGAAATTTAAAATCTCCTTGCTCCTGGATAATAAATGTAGCAGAGAGCCTGGAGCAGTGACCGATGAACGGGGTGAATGGTCTCTGGTCATGTGATTGCTGTTATCCAATGGATAATGGTGATCACATAAAAGTTAAAAGACAGTTGAAGTTTGATGCTCCATTGAGTTTCGGCCCCATTGTGCAGCCAGACATAGGATTAGGGCCACAGTGGGTATGTTTCTGAACACAGGACAAATACAGGTAACCATTCCTGGGTGAAAGTCTTCATTCAGATGTGTGCTGTAGAAAGAAGACTGTTTTTAAAATTGCCAAAAAAGTGTAACTATTTTCCTTCGGCTTTGCTTAGATTCATTCAAAAAAGGTGGTGTCAAAATACACAGTTAGCCCCAGATGAATTCGTTAAGGGGTCTAGTTTTCAAAATGGGGTTATTTGTGGGGGTTCTCTGACATTTTGGCTGCTCAAGGGCGCTACAAGTGTGCAATGGGGCCTAAATCACCTTCAGGCAAAATGTCTATTTTGAAAGCCACATGCTGCTCCTTTCGGTTTGGGCCCCGTTGTTCACACTGGCATAAGATTAGGGCCACAATGGGTATGTTTCTTAACAAAGGACAAACGTGTACTATAGAAAATAAAACTGTCTTTAAAATGACATTTTCAAAAATATGAATCTTTATTTTTTTCTCTAAATTGCATTAATTCCTGAAAAGAAACTGTGGGGTCAAAATACTCATGACCCCCCTGAGTGAATACATTAGAAGTGTAGATTTTTTTAAATGGGATCATTCCTGGGGGTATCTATCATCCTGACACCTCTGAGTCTTTGCAATCTTGGCCTGGAGTAGGAAAACAAAATGTTCCTCAAAATGTTAATACTGTAATGAATGTTACATTTGCACGTCTCCTAAATAATTAAAAAAAACAACAAAAGTTTTTTAAATGTGTGCCCAGAATAAAGAAAACAGATTGAGATATGTATCTCATTAAAAATTTGTACAGTATGTTTGCACATATTTGAGATATTGCATTTGAAAATGTGAAAAAAAAAAAAATTAAAACATTTCCCAATTTTGGCACTTTTAATAAATCATAGAATAATAAAATGTTATAGTTCGAAGGGACCTCCAGGGTCACCGGGTCCAACCCCCTGCTCAGTGCAGGATTTACTAAATCATCCAAGACAGATATTTCTTCAGCCTTTGTTTGAACACTTCCATTGAAGGAGAACTCACCACCTCCCGTGGTAACCTGCTACACTTATTGATCACATATACACAAATTCTATTGGTCTGTTTCTACCACCTGAATGAAGTAAAATATGTGGCAAAAAACAATGTCAGAATCACTTGGCTATGCAAAACCTTTACAGAGTTATTCTATGTTAAAGTGACACGTCAGATTTCCAAAATTTGGCCTGGTCATTAAGGCGCAAACAGGCTGTGGGGGGGGGGGGGGGGGGGCACTGATGCTGCTGCGACTACTATGGTGGGGATATTGATGCTGCTGTGGCTTCTATTGGGGAGGGCACTGTTGCTGCTCAGGGCTACTATTGTGGGGGCACTGATGCTGCTGAGACTACTGTCGTGCGGGCACAGATTCTGCTGGGGCTACTATTGTGAGGGCACTGATGCTGCTGCAGCTTAAATTGTGGTGGCACTGTTGCTGCTGCAGCTACTGTTGTGGGGGCACTGATGCTGCTTGGGGCTACTATTGTGGGGGCACTAATGCTGCTGCAGCTACTATTTTGGAGGCGCTGATGCTGCTGTGGCTATAATTGTGAGGGCACTGTTGCTGCTGCAGCTATTGGTCTGTTTTTACTACCTGAATGAAGTACAATATGTGACAAAAAAAAACAAAAAACAATGTCAATATCACTTGGATATGCAAAACCTTTATGGAGTTATTGTATGTTAAAGTGACACATGTCAGATTTTTAAAATTTGGCCTGGTCATTAAGGCGCAAACAGGCTTGGGGGGGCACTGATGCTGCTGTGACCACTATCGTGGGGATATTGATGCTGCTGTGGCTCCTATTGTGGGGGTACTGATGCTGCTCAGGGCTACTATTGTGGCGACACTGCCGCTGCTGCGACTACTATCGTGGGGGCACTGATGCTGCTGTGGCTACTATTGTGGGGGCACTGATGCTGCTGTGATTACTATCGTAGAGGAACTGATGCTATCGTGGGTGCACTGATGCTGCTGTGGCTATAATTGTCGGGGCACTGTTGCTGCTGTGGCTACTATTGTGGGGGCACTGATGCTGCTGCGGCTACTATTGTGGGGGCACTGATGCTGCTGTGGCTACTATCGTGGGGGCACTAATGCTGTTGCGGCTACTATTGTGGGGGCACTAATGCTGTTGCGGCTACTATTGTGGGGGCACTGATGCTGCTGTGGCTACTATCGTGGGGGGCACTAATACTGCTGCGGCTACTATTGTGGGGGCACTGATGCTGCTGGGGCTACTACTGTGGGGGCACTGATGCTGCTGGAGCTACTATCGTGGAGGCATTGATGCTGCTTGGGGCTACTATTGTGGGGGCACTGACGCTGCTGTGGCTGTAATTGTGGGGGAACTATGTTATGTGGGGGTACTGTGATGGAACACCATGTGTAGGCACTGTGGGGGCTCCATGTGTGGGCACTGTAGGACCACCATGTGTGGGCACTATGTCGGAGTACTGTGTGGGGGCCTTGTGGGAGCACCATATGGGGGCCTTGTGGAAGCACCGTGTGATGGCACTGTGCGGGAGCATGTGGGGTCGCTTTTTATTACTTTCAATGGGAGGGGATCATGATCTTCTGCTACAGCTATGACAGCTGTAGCAGGAGATTCCTTCATCTCCGTGGCATGTCCCCATATCACTGGACACTGTGAGCTCATTGTCAAAGTGTTCAGTGATGAGGGGACATGCCAGGGAGAAGAAAGAATCTTCTGTCAGAGTAGCGGCAGGAGATCGCGTTCTTTTATCAATATTTTTAAAGGCAGAACATCGGGGTCTCGTGCCACTGCTGGTGACAGCTCTGACAGGAGATTCCTTCTTCTCCATGGCATGTCCCTTCACCACTGAACATTGTGACAATCATGTCACAGTGTCCAGTGATATGGGGACATGCCATGGAGAAGAAGGAATCTCCTGCTAAAGCTGTCACAGCTGTAGCAGGAGATCGTGATACTTTCCTATTGCGATCGCCAGTGGGAATTTTTTGTTAATTCCCGCAGCATAAATTTGCAGGTGAATCACGTATTGTCCGTGGCCATGAGCCCTTAGTGCGTTGCACCATGTGTGGTTATTTCATTATGGTGGAATCTTTGTTGGGGTCACTTTCAGTATGGATGGCACCATGTAGGGGAAACATTTGGTTATGAAGGCGCTCTTTTTGGAAATTAATAGGGCTAACACCTTGTTGGCTTCTAATACTTACTATGGCTGCCAGCATGTTTGGTAATTCTTAAAAGGTCTTGCTCTGCCTTACGTAATATTTACTATTGATAGCACCATATGTGGATCATTGTTACCAATGATGCCACCACCACTGGTGTAAACACAGGTGTTCGAGTCTCTCTTGTCGCCACTGTTGAGGACACTGACACTCGTGGTGACATTGATGAGAGTCTTCTCTTGGTAGTTCAATGGTAGTTGTGAGTCTTATGCTAACATGTAGCTTAGCTTCAGGTGTGCGGTGATAAACAGCTTTCTTACCTCCGCTCTTGCAAATTGTGCTATGCTACATTCTCATACTTGGCTTTTGTACGCAATTATATAGTAATGAATTTGTAACATTTAGCAGTTTTGATGCAGAGTTTTAACTTGGTTTAAAGACCATACCGGAAACATATTGCCAACTACATAGGAAATTTTAATGAAAAGGTTGAAAATAGAAACCAAACCAGCTAGAACATTCTCTTGAAAAAAAAAATTACGGTTACCAAATACCAGTAGCATATGTTTGAAGGGGTAGTTTTAATAATTCAGTTGTAAATCGACTGCACACCTCCGGATTCCAAGGCTATCCTTTGTGACACTGTCGGATGAGTGGTGTATGTAAAACTGTTGGTCTAGACATTGTCTTCTCACTAATGTTGCTGCTTTAGAGAAACAATTATTATTATGACAAGAAAGCTGTACACTGTCACTCCTGTGGCCAATAATGGGGAACCTATCAGTATAGGTTCTCAGTAGAGATGAGCGAGCACACTCATCCGAGCCTGAGATGCTCGTTAATTGAGACTAACACCACGAGGTACTCGAGTCAATTGCATTTCCTTCCCCGCATGTTTAGCGCAATTTTCTAGCTAATAAATATGCGGGGAAGGCATTACCACATCCTGTTGTGCCAGCCCTCTGCCCGTCAACAGCAGTGAGTGGCTGGCAGGATCAAGTGACCGTCGAGTACTTAAAATGGTCCTGCCCGCGGCTCGCCTCAGACGCATGCTGGCAGAGGTTAGGGAAAGTGCTGCTTCTTATACAGGGATAGTGTTAGCGTAAGATTCTGTCGTCAAGAACCCCAACAGTTCTTCTTAGGACTACTCCTCCTAGTGTGCATTACTGTTGTGGCTGGCTGGGAGCAGTAGTGCACCAATTTTTTTAAGCATCTAGGGCTGTGCAGGCGATTTCAGCTATACTGGTTTGTGTGTGCAGTGTATAGCGCAGAGTTTAGGGACACAGCTACTTATATAGGGAACGTTTTACTGTCCTGATCCTCGATACAAGAACCCCAATGCTCCTTCTTAGGGCTACATCTCACTGTGTGCATTACAGTTGTGGCTGGTTGGGAGCAGTAGTGCACCAACTTTTGTATTACGCATCTAGGCCTGTTCCCAGCCTTTCAGTAATAGAGTTCTCAACCTGCAGTGCCATACAATGAGCTCTCACCGTGAAACTGCACTCATTTTCTAGCCTGATGCAAAGTAGTTGTTATACCGTTCTGTGTGTGCAGTGCATAACGCAGAGTTTAGGGACATAGCTGCTTCTATAGGGAAAGTTGTACAGTCCTGATCCTCCATACAAGAACCCCAAAACTCCTTCTTAGGGTTACATCTCACCGTGTGCATTACAGTTGTGCCTGGCTGGAAGTAGTAGTGCACTAATTTTTGTATTACGCATCTAGGCCTGTTCCCAGCCTTTCAGTAAAAGTGTGCACAGCCAGCAATGCATTACACCGAGGTCATTTAACACTAAACTATTTCAGCTCTGCCACTGTGCAGAGCGTCTTACGATACCCTTTCCTGTGGGGGTTGAGATAGCCACAGTTACCAGCACTATCCAGTGGCTTTACTGTCTTCTCCCACTACATATAGCCTCTCTTATCTACAACTCTCTGTGAGCGGTAAATTACCCCTAGGTATCAGCGCAAGACAGCGGGTTAATTTTTCAAGTCACAGCATAGAGCCTCCGCTATCTACATGTCTCTGTGTGCGGTGAATTAGCCACAGTTGTCAGCACTGTACAGTGGGGTAATTTATTTGGGCCTTGCTCTATTCTTAATCCACCATGATGAGAAGTTGGGGTAAGGGTCGAGGACGTGGGCGTCCAAGTGAGAGTGTGGGCACAGGCCGAGTTCCGGGCGTGGCGAATCACAGTCGGCTGCTGAGGGATTAGGAGAGAGGTAAGTTTCTGGGGTCCCCAGCTTCATATCACAATTTGCTGGTCCGCATGGTAGACCTTTATTGCAAACTTAGTAGTGCGAGCAGGTCTTGTCATGGATGGCAGAAAGCGCATTCAGCAATGTATTGACCACCCAGTCTTCTACGCAGTCCACTACTCCCGGCCTAGGGACTGCAACTCTGAATCCTCTGGCTGCTCCTCCTTCCTCCAAGTCTCCTCACTCCATGAAAATGACATATTCTGAGCAGGCAGACTCCCAGGAACTGTTCTTGTGGCCCTGCCCTGAGTGGAAAAAAATGGTTCCTCTCTCACCAGAGGAGTTTGTCGTGACAGATGCCCAACCTTTGGAAAATTCAGTTGAGGCTGGGAACTTCCGGCAACTGTCTCAAGAGCTTTCTGTGGATAAGGATGATGAGACACAGTGGTATGTCAGTGAGGTAGTAGTAAGGGCAGTAAGTCCGAGGGAGGAGCGCACAGAGGATTTGGAGGAAGAGCTGCTCGACGATGAGGTGACTGACCCCATCTGGTTTGCTTAGCCTACTGAGGACAGGGCTTCAGAGGGGGAGGCAAGTGCAGCAGCAGGACAGGTTGGAAGAGGTAGTGGAGTGGCCAGGGGTAGAGGCAGGGCCAGAGCAAAGAATCTTCCAACTGTTTCCCGTGGCAAGCCTCCATGCAGAGGGCTAAGTGTTCAAAGGTGTGGATGTTTTTTAGTGAGAGCGCGGATGACCAACGAACAGTGGTGTGCAACTTATGTTGCACCAAGATCAGCAGTGGAGTCACCACTACTAGCCTCACCAACAACAGCATGCGCAAGCATATGATGGCCAAGCACCCCACAAGATGGGATGAAGGACATTCACTGCCTCCGGGTCACACCACTGCTTCTTCCCCTTTGCCCAAACCTGCCACACAGATCCAATCCCCCTCCCAGGACGCAGGCACGAGCACCTCTTGGCCTGCACCCACACCCTCACCTTCACCGTCCTCCACTCCATCCAGCAATGTCTCTCAGCACAGCATTCAGCTTTCGCTAACACAAGCGCTGGAGCGAAAGCAGAAATAGGCCACCACCCACCCGCATGCACAAGCTTTAAACGTGCACATTGCCAAATTGATCAGCCTGGAGATGCTGCCGTACATTCTTGTGGAAACGGAGGCTTTCAAAAACATGATGGCGGCGGCAGTCCCACGCTACTTGGTGCCTAGTCGCCACTATTTTTCACGGTATGCCGTCCCGGACCTACACCAGCACGTTTCCCGCAACATAAATTGTGCCCTCACCAACGCGGTTACTGGGAAGGTCCACTTAACCACGGACACGTGGACAAGTACTGGCAGGCAGGGCCACTATATCCCCCTGACGGCACATTGGGTGAATTTGGTGGAGGCTGGGACCGAGTCAGAGCCTGGGACCACACACGTCCTACCCACACCCAGAATAGTGGGTCCTACCTAGTTGCTGGTATCTGCAGCGTTTTATGCTACCTCCTCCAAATCCTCCCCCTCCTCCTCCTCCGCCAAGTCTACCTCTCAATTAAGAAGTGTGAGCACGTTGCCAGCAGTCGGTAGCATATGGCAGCACAGCGGTGGGTAAGCGTTAGCAAGCCGTGCAGAAACTAATCAGCTTAGGTGACAAGAGGCACATGGCCCCCGAGCTGCTGCAGGGTCTGACAGAGCAGACAGACCTCTGGTTTTCGCTGTTGAGCCTCCAACCGGGCATGGTCGTGTGTGACAATGGCCGTAACCTGGTGGCAGCTCTGCAGCTTGGCAGCCTCACGCACGTGCCATACCTGGCCTACGTCTTCAATCTGGTGGTTCAGCGGTTTCTGAAAAACTACCCCCACTTGTCTGACCTGCTCGGCAAGGTGCGCCGCATCTGCGCACATTTCCGCAAGTCAGCCACGGACTCTGCCACCCTGAGGGCCCTGCAACATTGGTTTCAGCTGCCAGAGCACCGACTGCTGTGCGACGTGCCCACACGCTGGAATTCTACGCTGCACATGTTGGCCAGGCTGTACGAGCAGCGTAGAGCAATAGGGGAATACCAGCTGCAACATTGGCGGTGGAGTGATAGTTTAGCCTCCCCAATTCTTTACTGAGGAGTGAGCATGGATGGCAGATATCTGCCAGGTCCTCGGAAACTTTAGGAGGAGTCTACCCAGATGGTGAGCGGCGATGTGGCAATCATTAGCGTTACCATCCTGCTGCTTTGTCTGCTGAGAAGTTTGCTGCTAAGCATAAAGGCCGACGCTTTGCGGTTGGAACAGGAGACGGGGGATGATGGTATGTCGCTTGATAGCCAGACCACCCTAATGTCTATATCTCAGCGCGTTTTGGAGAAGGAGGAGGGGAGGGACGAGGAGGAGGGGAAGAGACAGCTGGCCACACTGCAGAGGGTACCCATGCTGCTTGCCTCTCATCTGTTCAGCGTGTATGGGCTGAAGAGGTGGAGGAGGAGGATCCTGATAGTCATCTTTCTAGTGAGGACAGTAATGTGTTGCGTACTGGGACCCAGGCACACATGGCTGACTTCATGTTAGGCTGCCTTTCCGGATTACTGGGTGTACACCCTTCTAGACCCACGGTATAAGGTGAACCTTTCCACTCTCATTCCCGAAGAGGAAAGGGGTTTGAGAGTTATGCAATACCCCAAGGCCCTGGTGGAAAAAGTGATGCTAAACTTCCCATTTGACAGCCCTAGTGGCAGAAGACGCAGTAAAGATGAACAAAGGCTGGATATCCCCAGACTTCTCTTCTCCACTGTCGGAAAGCAGCGGAACCTAATGATTCTTTTCACTACAACAGGAGAAAAATGTATCCTCTATCACCACTAAAAAAGGGGGAATTAGCTTCGTCAATCACTCTCGCATATTATTACTCCTCCTACTACTACTCCTCCTCCTAAAACAGCATGTCATCACACTGAACTGCCAATTTTTCTGCGGCCCAAAAGGCTCTGTTTAAAAGTTTTTTACAATTTTTCAAAGTTTCAAAAGTATTTATACTTTAACGTAAACCAATTTTTTTCACAGGGCTGCCTCCAGGCTCTGTTACAAATTAAGCAACAGCGAGCTATAACTTTAAAAAAATGTTTATGGGTTTCACCTGCCTTCGCAGTTGAGCAATTTTTCAGGGGGAACACTTGTACTCTTGGTACACCAATTTTTCAGGCCCTTGCCTATACTGTTATTTAACAAATTTTTCCGGCCTTCGCCTACACTCTTGGTAATCAAATTTTTTCAGCTGTTCGCCTATACTCTTGCTACAGAAATGTTACAGGGGTCCGCCTATACACTTGGTACTGAAAGGCATGAGGGGTTAACCTATTCTCTTGCTACAGAAATGTTACTGGGGTCCGCCTATACACTTGGTACTGAAAGGCGTGAGGGGTTCACCTATACTCTTGCTACAGAAATGTTACTGGGGTCCGCCTATACTCTTGTTACAGAAATGTTACAGGGGTTCGCCTATACTCTTGCTACAGAAATGTTACTGGAGTCCGCCTATACTCTTGCTACAGAAATGTTGCAGGGGTCCGCCTATACTCTTGCTACAGAAATGTTACTGGGGTCCGCCTATACTCTTACTACAGAAATGTTACTGGGGTCCCCCTATACTCTTGCTACAGAAATGTTACTAGGGTATGCCTCTACTCTTGCTACAGACATGTTACTGGGGTCCACCTATATTCTTGCTACAGAAATGTTACAGGGGTCCGCCTATACTCTTGCTACATAAATGTTACTGGGGTCCGCCTATACTCTTGCTACAGAAATGTTACTGGGGTCTGCCTATACACTTGGTACTGAAAGGTTTGAGGGGTTCACCTATACTCTTGCTACAGAAATGTTACAGGGGTATGCCTATACACTTGGTACTGAAAGGTTTGAGGGGTTCGCCTATACTCTTGGTACAGAAATGTTACTGGGGTCCGCCTTTACTGTGGGTGCACAAAGGTTTCCCATTGTGGTGTTCAGTTGCCTGAGACATACACAGAATGAAGTGTGTGGGGACACATGGATATCCCATAGCTATTTAACTCACGGCACTTTGGGTTACTCAAGGTGGAGGCTGGGAAAGAGCCTGACCCAGGGCACGCTCACGTACTTCCCACTTTCTCGGCCTTATTATGCCACCTCCTCCTCCTGCTTGGGCTCTGGGGATCAGTGCTGGGCAACATGTATTTTCTCTCGTGTTACCACAGTTATCTGAGACACTGGTTTGGACCAAACAAAAGGAGCGTTACTGCGTTAATGAGAAGTTCACAGCTGCACTAGCATCCGAGTCCGCTTACGGGCCCACAATTACTGAGGGTGTGGGCAAAGACCAAGGTCCTGGGAGGGAAGAATTAACTGCACCAGGTTTGGCCTGTGGAACTTCTTTGTGGTTCATCCAGTCTTTGGAGCGATGAAAGCAACCGTAACTGATTTAAGAGACGTTCACAGCTGTACTAGCATCCAACTCCGCTTTATGCTCATGATTATTGAGCGTGTGAGCTTAGGTCGAGGTCCTTGGTGGGGTGAAACTGCCTTGTTTGGGCGCTCTGATTTCTTTATGTGTAATACTTTTCTTGGGTTCCAGGGGCTCGAATATGCTGTGGGTGCACAAAGACGTCCGATTGCGTTGTTTTACCTGTCTGGCAGAAATACACTGACTGACTTGGCTAGGGTGCAGATGGCTTTACCATTGCGGTGATTTACCTATCTGGCAGAAATACACTGAATGACTAGGGCAGAAGTGTGGGCTGAGGTCCTGGGCGAAGTGAAACTGCCATGTTTTGGCACTCTGATTTCTTTAGGTGTAATACTGTCTTTGAGTTTCATGGGCTCGCCTATGCTGTGGGTGCACAAAGGCTTTCCCATTGCATTGTTCAGCTATCTGACACATACGAAGAATGAATTGGGCAGAAATGTGGGCCAAGGCGGAGGTCCTGGGCAGAGTGAAACTCTGCCATGTTTGGACACTCTCTTTTCATCCTGTTTATTACTGTCCCTGGGTTACAGGCGTTCGTCTATACTGTGGGTGCACAAAGGCTTCCCCATTGCATTGTTCAGCTATCTGACACATACTAAGAATGAATTGGGCAGAAATGTGGACCGAAATCAGAGTGCCATGTATGGGCACTCTGATTTCCTTATGTGTAATACCATGTTTGAGTTCCTTGGGCTCGCCTATGCTGTGGGTGCACAAAGGCTTTCCCATTGCATTGTTCAGCTATCTGACACATACGAAGAATGAATTGGGCAGAAATGTGGGCCAAGGCGGAGGTCCTGGGCAGAGTGAAACTCTGCCATGTTTGGACACTCTCTTTTCATCCTGTTTATTACTGTCCCTGGGTTACAGGCGTTCGTCTATACTGTGGGTGCACAAAGGCTTCCCCATTGCATTGTTCAGCTATCTGACACATTCTAAGAATGAATTGGGCAGAAATGTGGACCGAAATCAGAGTGCCATGTATGGGCACTCTGATTTCCTTATGTGTAATACCATGTTTGAGTTCCTTGGGCTCGCCTATGCTGTGGGTGCACAAAGGCTTTCCCATTGCATTGTTCAGCTATCTGACACATACGAAGAATGAATTGGGCAGAAATGTGGGCCAAGGCGGAGGTCCTGGGCAGAGTGAAACTCTGCCATGTTTGGACACTCTCTTTTCATCCTGTTTATTACTGTCCCTGGGTTACAGGCGTTCGTCTATACTGTGGGTGCACAAAGGCTTCCCCATTGCATTGTTCAGCTATCTGACACATACTAAGAATGAATTGGGCAGAAATGTGGACCGAAATCAGAGTGCCATGTATGGGCACTCTGATTTCCTTATGTGTAATACCATGTTTGAGTTCCTTGGGCTCGCCTATGCTGTGGGTGCACAAAGACTTCCCATCGTGGTGTTTTACCTGTCTGGCACAATACACTGACTATAGGGCAGAAATGTGGACCGAGGCTGAGGTCTTTGGCGGGGTAAACTCTGCCATGTTCGGGCACTCTTATTTCTTCCTGTGTAATACCATCTTTGTGCACCCACAGCATAGGCAAGCCCAAGGAACTCAAATACTTCCTATTGGGGTGTTGAGCTATCTGAAACCTAAACAGAATGAATTGTGTGGGGACACATGGATTTCCCATTGCTATGTAACTTGCGGCACCTTGGGTCACACAAGGTGGAGGCTGGGACCGAGCCTGACCTTGGGCCTGCGCACGTGCTTCTCACACAATGTATTGCTGCATTGTGGAGATGTGTAGAAGTGCTGGCACTTGAGTCACCTTTATGCCCACGTTTTTGGCTCCTGACAATTTAGTGATGAAGGTGGCACGGGACTGGAGTGATGATCGTACATCAATTTATCATCAATTTTAAACAGCACTGTGGGCTAGCGCCCACACTTTCAAGGAGGGTCGCTGCCTAGCCCTGCCAACCCACTGCAGTGTGTGCCTCCAGTTCCTCCTCATCCAGTACGCACTTATAAATAGACAAGAGGGTGGTGTGGCTATCAAGCGAGTGTGTGGCATGAGGCCAGCTGAACGCTGTGCAGGGACACTTTTGTGTGCGCTGTGGACGCAGGGTTGTGCGGGGGGGGGGGGTTGGACTGCAATGCCAGCATGTAACCCAGGAGAAAAGGCAGTGGTCTCACCCGCAAGCAGTGATTGTCCTTGGTTGCAGGTAATGTGGTGCTTAGCTAAGATATGCCAGCACGTGTGCCTTGATAATGAGGGTTTGTCCCAAGTAAATTATTAGGGGGGTGACCGCCAAGCTCTTGCCCCCATTTTGGCTTAATAGTGGGACCTGGGAGCCTCAAATGCAGCCATGCATACTGCCCCTGCCCTTACCTATCCATTTCTGTGGTGTTTCTATGACTTTTTGATGTTTTCTGGTGTTTCACAAGTCATCACCTATGCAGAGCATCGGTCCCATACAAAAATGCTCGAGTCCCCTATTGACTTCAATGGGGTTCGTTACTCGAAACAAGCTCTCGAGCATTATGAAAAGTTCGACTCGATCAATGAGCACCAGAGCATTTTGGTGCTTGCTCATCTCTAATGCTTACCTGTTTTTGTAAGGTGCAACCCGTCTCTAGCAAATAGTCCATCATATAGGTAATTTACTCCATGGTCTAGAAATCCAAATCTTTGCTGATGGTACCATCGACGTAGCCAGTTGCTCACCTCTAGAATCCTGTTTCATCTTCTCATTCCATGGCCATCCACTGAGAGGATGGATGAGAAGATCACCTGTGGTCCTAGTTCCTTCACCTTTTTTCCAAGGCCTTCAAAGCCTCTGGAGATAGTTGGAAGGTCCTTTTTTGCAGTGTTTGTCCCTACATGTATTATTAGGAATAGGTGGTATTCTGTAGGACTAAAGAGTTTTGACAGCCTATCAGACACATCTTTGATTTGTGCACCTGGAAGACAGCACACCTCTCGTGAGGTCTCAGGTCTGCAGACAGCAGCCTCTGTTCCTCTCAATAGGGAATCCCTCACAACACAACTTTCCTTTTCTTCTTCACAACAGTATTTTTCTTTTCTCCATTCAAGAGGCCTCTGTGTGCTGTAGCAACACGGGGGTTACTGAGTACGCCAAGGGTCACTTTTACTTCTCTGTTAGTTTATTCAACGTAAGTTTTAGCAGAACAGAAACGTCTGGGTCTCCAAAAAAATAATAACATTTGCAAAGTCCTTTCAATTTAATCCTCTACAGTCCCCAGGAGGAGCAATTTAGTCCACAGCTGCCAAACAGTAACAAGTCTGTTCACCTTCACAGACCTGTAGTAGTCCAGAAGCGCAGCTCATCGCTATGCCGTAGTGTTTCCAGATCTCAATCCCAGGGTCAGAGTTCCCCAAGCAGCTCTCCCCAGTCACAGCGTCTCTCTCTGCTTACAACAGGAGTCAGTTTAACCAGAAGTCTGGTCACAACACAAGTCTGGTTCTCCCAGACACACACACCTTCAGCCTCACTTCCACTTGTCTCTTTATATAGCTTGCTGGTTCAGATGGAAGATCTGGCCGGGAGTAATATTGGACCGATCTATATCACAAAAGCTAACAACCTCTGTGACATATATCTTCCATTCCATACCATACCTGTGGATGTTTTTCCTTTTTCCCCCGACACCAGAATGCCTGTGTATTGCCCCCTACAGGCCATTCCTATAGTGCACCTCTACAGTGCTTACTACACAGTTCTTTATGGGTAAAGTCATTTTTTTGCTGTACCTCTTTCTTCTCTGCTCTGTTCTTTGTGGGTAGAGTTGTTTCTTGCTGTACCTCTTTCTTTTTCTGCTCAGGAACCTGTACCAGGCCCCCCTGCGTGAGAACCTGGTGCCGATTCCCGAGCAGTATGGGTGCTGTCTGACCCCTGATTCTCCTCCTTCTTTGATTATGGGTGATTCCACTGTAGTCCACAAATTGATGGCAGAGGATGCTAGAATCATAGAATAGTAGACTTGGAAGAGACATCCAGGATCATCTGGTCTAACCCCTTGTTCAATGCAGAATTCACTAAATAATCCCATGCAGGTGTCTGGCCAGCCTCTGTTTGAAGACTTCCATTGAAAGAGAACTGTTTTCAAATATCTATTCTGTGTCTCTTCTCTTTTAGTTTCATTCCATTGCTTCTAGTCTTTCCTGGTGCAAATGAAAATAGTACTGATTAGAGATGAGCGAACGTACTCGTCCGAGCTTGATACTCGTTCGAGTATTAGCGTGTTCGAGATGCTCGTTACTTGTGACGAGTACCACGCGATATTCGGGTTACTTTCACTTTCATCTCTGAGACGTTAGCGCGCTTTTCTGGCCAATAGAAAGACAGGGAAGGCATTACAACTTCCCCCTGCGACGTTCAAGCCCTATACCACCCCCCTGCAGTGAGTGGCTGGCGAGATCAGGTGTCACCGGAGTATAAAAATCGGCCCCTCCCGCGGCTCGCCACAGATGCGTTGTGACATAGAGGAGGGAAAGTGCTATCTTGGTGGAGCTGCTATAGGGAGAGTGTTAGGAGTATTTTAGGCTTCAAGAACCCCAACGGTCCTTCTTAGGGCCACATCTAACCGTGTGCAGTACTGTGGAGGCTGCTTTTTGCAGTGTTGCACATTTTTTTTTTTGGGTATATCGGCCGTGCAGAGCATTGCGCCCTGCAGTAATTAGATATAGTGCAGGGCCAGTAGTGGTGAGGCAGGGACAGAAGACATATATTGTGAGGCAGGGACAGAACACATATATTGTGAGGCAGGGACAGAAGACATATTGATTGAATATAGGCAGTGGGTCTTTGCAAAAACATTTGGGGAAAAAAATCTATTTGGGCTGCCTGTGACTGTCCTCAGTGTTTTGGGTCTGTGCTGGGTGTAGTAGTCCTCCTAATTCATACGCAGCCAGCTAAGTGTTACAGCAGGCTTGCGCAAAATTATTTCCTGGCTCTGTCGGGGCTGTTAAATCACCACTGTATTGCAGTCCACAGTGCAACACTCTGCAGTTCTTTGACATACTCCAGGGCCAGAAGCGGTTAGGCAGGGACAGAAGACATATTGATTGAATATAGGCAGTGGGCCTTTGCAAAAACATTTGGGGAAAAAAATCTATTTGGGCTGCCTGTGACTGTCCTCAGTGTTCTGGGTCTCTGCTGGGTGTAGTAGTTCTCCAAATTCATACGCAGCCAGCTAAGTGTTACAGCAGGCTTGCGCAAAATTATTTCCTGGCTCTGTCTGGGCTGTTAAATCACCGCTGTATTGCAGTCCACAGTGCCACACTCTGCAGTTCTTTGACATACTCCTGGGCCAGAAGCGGTTAGGCAGGGACAGAAGACATATTGATTGAATATAGGCAGTGGGCCTTTGCAAAAACATTTGGGGAAAAAAATCTATTTGGGCTGCCTGTGACTGTCCTCAGTGTTCTGGGTCTCTGCTGGGTGTAGTAGTTCTCCAAATTCATACGCAGCCAGCTAAGTGTTACAGCAGGCTTGCACAAAATTATTTCCTGGCGTTCCGTAAGCGAAGTCAGCCTCCAACCACAGGCCAATAAGCGGCACATTTAATTACAGCGTTCTGTTTCTGCATTACTGGTAATACAGCATGCTGATGGGTAGAGGTAGGCCTAGAGGACGTGGACGCAGCCGAGGACGCGGGGGCCCAAGTCAGGGTGTGGGCACAGGCCGAGCTCCTGATCCAGGTGTATCGCAGCCGACTGCTGCGGGATTAGGAGAGAGGCACGTTTCTGGCGTCCCCACATTCATCGCACAATTAATGGATCCACACGGTAGACCTTTATTAGAAAATGAGCAGTGTGAGCAGGTCCTGTCGTGGATGGCAGAAAGTGCATCCAGCAATCTATCATCCACCCACAGTTCTGCGCTGTCCACTGCTGCAACTCAGAATCCTCTGGCTGCTGCTCCTCCTTCCTCCCAGCCTCCCCACTCCATTACAATGACACATTCTGAGGAGCGGGCAGACTCCCAGGAACTGTTCTCGGGCCCCTGCTCAGATTGGGCAGCAGTGGTTCCTCTCCCACCAGAGGAGTTTATCGTGACTGATTCCCAACCATTGGAAAGTTCCCGGGGTCCGGGAGATGAGGCTGGGGACTTCCGGCAACTGTCTCAAGACCTTTCAGTGGGTGAGGAGGACGATGACGATGAGACACAGTTGTCTATCAGTGAGGTAGTAGTAAGGGCAGTAAGTCTGAGAGAGGTGCGCAAAGAGGATTTGGAGGAAGAGTAGCAGGACAATGAGGTGACTGACCCCACCTGGTTTGCTAAGCCTACTGAGGAGAGGTCTTCAGAGGGGGAGGCAAGGGCAGCAGCAGGGCAGGTTGCAAGAGGCAGTGCGGTGTGCAGGGGTAGAGGCAGGGCCAGACCGAATAATCCACCAACTGTTTCCCAAAGCTCCCCCTCGCGCCATGCCACCCTGCAGAGGCCGAGGTGCTCAAAGGTCTGGCAGTTTTTCACTGAGAGTGCAGACGACCGACGAACAGTGGTGTGCAACCTTTTTTGCGCCAAGATCAGCCGGGGAGCCACCACCACCAGCCTCACCACCACCAGCATGCGCAGACATATGATGGCCAAGCACCCCACAAGGTGGGACGAAGGCCATTCACCGCCTCCGGTTTGCACCGCTGCCTCTCCCCCTGTGCCCCAACCTGCCACTGAGATCCAACCCCCCTCTCAGGGCACAGGCACTACCGTCTCCTGGCCTGCACCCACACCCTCACCTCCGCTGTCCTCGGCCCCATCCACCAATGTCTGTCAGCGCACCGTCCAGCCGTCGCTAGCGCAAGTACGCCGCCACGCACCCGCACGCTCAAGCGTTAAACGTGCACATAGCCAAATTTATCAGCCTGGAGATGCTGCCGTATAGGGTTGTGGAAACGGAGTCTTTCAAAAGTATGATGGCGGCGGCGGCCCCGCGCTACTCAGTTCCCAGTCGCCACTACTTTTCCCGATGTGCTGTCCCAGCCCTGCACGACCACGTCTCCCGCAACATTGTACGCGCCCTCACCAATGCGGTTACTGGCAAGGTCCACTTAACAACGGACACATGGACAAGCACAGGAGGGCAGGGCCACTATATCTCCCTGACGGCACATTGGGTGAATTTAGTGGAGGCTGGGACAGAGTCAGAGCCTGGGACCGCTCACGTCCTACCCACCCCCAGAATTGCGGGCCCCAGCTCCACTAAACCACCCTCCTCCTCCTCCTCCTACGCAACCTCTGTCTCGCAATCAAGATGTGTCAGCAGCAGCAGCACGTCGCCAGTAGTCGGTGTCACGCGGCGTGGCAGCACAGCGGTGGGAAAGCGTCAGCAAGCCGTGCTGAAACTACTCAGCTTAGGAGAGAAGAGGCACACGGCCCACAAACTGCTGCAGGGTCTGACGGAGCAGACCGACCGCTGACTTGCGCCGCTGAGCCTCCAACCGGGCATGGTCGTGTGTGACAACGGCCCTAACCTGGTGGCGGCTCTGCAGCTCGGCAGCCTCACGCACGTGCCATGCCAGGCCCACGTCTTTAATTTGGTGGTTCAGCGCTTTCTGAAAAGCTACCCACGCTTGTCACACCTGCTCGGAAAGGTGCGCTGGCTCTGCGCACATTTCCGCAAGTCCCACACGGACGCTGCCACCCTGCGCACCCTGCAACATCGGTTTCATCTGCCAGTGCACCGACTGCTGTGCGACGTGCCCATACTGTGGAACTCTACGCTCCACATGTTGGCCAGGCTCTATGAGCAGCGTAGAGCTATAGTGGAATACCAACTCCAACATGGGCGGCGCAGTGGGAGTCAGCCTCCTCAATTCTTTACAGAAGAGTGGGCCTGGTTGGCAGACATCTGCCAGGTCCTTAGAAACTTTGAGGAGTCTACCCAGATGGTGAGCGGCGATGCTGCAATCATTAGCGTCACCATTCCTCTGCTATGCCTCTTGAGAAGTTCCCTGCAATGCATAAAGGCAGACGCTTTGCGCTCGGAAACAGAGCCAGGGGAAGACAGTATGTCGCTGGATAGTCAGAGCACCCTCCTGTCTATATCTCAGCGCGTTGAGGAGGAGGAGCATGAGGAGGATGAGGAGGAGGGGGAAGAGACAGCTTGGCCCACTGCTGAGGGTACACATGCTGTTTGCCTGTCATCCTTTCAGCGTGTATGGCCTGAGGAGGAGGAGGAGGAGGAGGAGGAGGATCCTGAAAGTGATCTTCCTAGTGAGGACAGCCATGTGTTGCGTACAGGTACCCTGGCACACATGGCTGACTTCATGTTAGGATGCCTTTATCGTGACCCTCACGTTACACGCATTCTGGCCACTACGGATTACTGGGTGTACACACTGCTTGACCCACGGTATAAGGAGAACCTTTCCACTCTCATACCCGAAGAGGAAAGGGGTTTGAGAGTGATACTATACCACAGGACCCTGGCGGACAAACTGATGGTAAAATTCCCATCCGACAGCGCTAGTGGCCGAAGGCGCAGTTCCGAGGGCCAGGTAGCAGGGGAGGCGCGGAGATCAGGCACCATGCACAGCACAGGCAGGGGAACACTCTCTAAGGCCCTTGACAGCTTCATGGCTCCCCAGCAAGACTGTGTCACCGCTCCCCAGTCAAGGCTGAGTTGGCGGGAGCACTGTAAAAGGATGGTGAGGGAGTACGTAGCCGATCGCACGGCCGTCCTCCGTGACGCCTCTGCCCCCTACAAGTACTGGGTGTCGAAGCTGGACATGTGGCCTGAACTTGCACTGTATGCCCTGGAGGTGCTTGCTTGTCCTCCGGCTAGCGTCCTGTAAGAGAGGGTGTTTAGTGCGGTTGGGGGAATCATCACAGATAAGCGTACCCGCCTGTCAACCGACAGTGCCGACAGGCTTACACTCATCAAGATGAACAAAGCCTGGATTTCCCCAGACTTCTCTTCTCCACCAGCGGACAGCAGCTATTCCTAAGCAATACGTAGGCTGCACCCGCGGATGGAAGCATCGTTCTCTATCCCCATCAAAAACGGGGACCTTTTTGCTTCATCAATCTGTGTATAATATTCCTCCTCCTCCTCCTCCTGAAACCTCACAGAATCACGCCGAACGGGCAATTTTTCTTAGGCCCACAAGGCTCAGTCATATAATTTTTGTAAACAATTTTTATACGTTTCAATGCTCATTAAAGCGTTGAAACTTTCACCTGAACCAATTTTTATTTTAACTGGGCTGCCTCCAGGCCTAGTTACCAATTAAGCCACATTAACCAAAGCGATTAATGGGTTTCACCTGCCCTCTTGGTTGGGCATGGGCAATTTTTCTCAGGTACATTAGTACTGTTGGTACACCAATTTTTGGGGGCCCTCGCCTACAGTGTAATCAAATTAATTTTTAGCCCACCTGCATTACAGCTGACGTTACATCACCTGTGTTGGGCACTGCAATGGGATATATTTATGTACTGCCGGTGGGTTCCAGGGAGCCACCCATGCTGTGGGTCCACAGGGAGTTGTAACTGCATGTGTCTACTTCTAAAGAACCCCAGTCTGACTGGGGCATGCAGTGTGGGCCGAAGCCCACCTGCATTAAACATGACATTACCTCAGCTGTGTTGGGCACTGCAATGGGATATATTTATGTACCGCCGGTGGCTTTCTGGCACCCACCCATGCTGTCGGTCCACAGGGAGTTGTAACTGCATGTGTCCACTTCTAAGGAGCCCCAGTCTGACTGGGGTATGCAGTGTGGGCCGAAGCCCACCTGCATTAAACATGACATTACCTCAGCTGTGATGGGAAATGCAATGGGATATATTTATGTCCGCCGGTGGCTTCCTGGCACCCACCCATGCTGTCGGTCCACAGGGACTTCACAATAGGGAGTTGTACCTGCCTGTGTCTATGAATTAAAAACCCCGGTCAGGTTGGGGCATGCGGTGTGGGCCGAAGCCCACTTGCATTTAATCTGACGTTAGCTCAGCTGTGATGGGCACTGCAATGGGATACATTTATGTACAGCCGGTGGGTTCCAGGGAGCCACCCATGCTGTGGGTGCACACGGAATTCCCATTGCGGAGTTGTACCTGCCTGTGACTATTTATAAAAAACCGCGGTCTGACTGGGGCATGCAGACACCTTGACAGAATGAATAGTGTGTGGCACATAGGTTCCCCATTGCTATGCCCACGTGTGCAGCTCCAGATGGAGGTGGCACAGGATTGGATTTCTCATTGCTTCTGTACAGCATTGTGGACTATCGCCCCGCCCCTTTTAAAGAGGGTCGCTGCCTAGCCGTGCCAACCCTCTGCAGTGTGTGCCTGCTTTTCCTCTGGCAGACGCACTTATAAATAGACATGAGGGTGGCGTGGCAGGAGGGCAGCTGAAGGCTGGGCAGGGACAGTTTGGTGTGCGCTGTGGACACTGGGTCGTGGGGGGGGGGGGGTTGGTCAGCATGTAACCCAGGAGAAGTGGCAGCGGAGTGTCATGCAGGCAGTGATTGTGCTTTGTTGGAGGTAGTGTGGTGCTTAGCTAAGGTATGCATTGCTAATGAGGGCTTTTCAGGAGTAAAAGTTGTTGGGAGGGGGGGTGGCACTCTTGCCGCTATTGTGGCTGAATAGTGGGACCTGGGAACTTGAGATGCAGCCCAACATGTAGCCCCTCGCCTGCCCTATCTGTTTCTGTGTCGTTCCCATCACTTTCTTGAATTGCCCAGATTTTCACAAATGAAAACCTTAGCGAGCATCGGCGATATACAAAAATGCTCGGGTCGCCCATTGACTTCAATGGGGTTCGTTATTCGAAACTAACCCTCGAGCATCGCGAAAAATTCGTCCCGAGTAACGAGCATCCGAGCATTTTGGTGCTCGCTCATCTCTAGTACTGATCCATCTGCACTGTAACAGCCCTTCAGATAGTTGTCGACAGCTATTAAGTCTCTACTTAGCCTTCATTTTTGCTAGCTAAACATTCCCAGATCCCTTAACCATTCCTCATGGGACATGGTTTGCAGACCACTCACCATCTTGGTAACTCTTCTCTGAACTTACTCCAGTTTGTCAACAGCTTTTTTAAATCGGGGTGCCCATAACTATACACAATATTCCAGGTGAGGTCTGACTAAGGAAGAGTAGAGGCGAATAAATACTTCACGTGATCTAAACTCTATGCTTCTTTTAATACATCCCAGAATTGTCTTTGCCTTTTTCCTGCTGCATTACATTGTTGACTCATCTTAAGTCTGTGATCTATTTGTATACCTAAGTTTTTTTGTGCTGCTGCTTAGCCCAAATCCTCCCATTGTGTATGTGCTTTTTACATTTTGCTAACCCAGATGTAGGACCCTACATTTCTCAGTGTTAAATACCATTCTGTTAGTTACTGCCCATTGTTCAAGCTTTTCTAGATCCTTCTCTGCTTTTTGAATCCTTCTCTCTCTTCTCAAGTGTTAGCTGTCTCTCCTAGATTGTGTCATATACAAATTTGATCAGTTTCCCCTCAATATCCTCCTCTAGGTCATTTTTAAAAATGTTAAACAACACTGGGCCCAAGACAGAGCCTTGTGGTACCCCACTTGATACATTGTGATAAGTGGATGTGCAGCCATTTATGACCACTCTTTGAGTACGATTACTTAGCCAGTTGCGAATCCACCACAATTGCCTTGTCAATCTCATATTTGGTCATTTTTTCAATAAGTATGGTATTAGATACTTTATCAAATGCTTTACTAAAGTTAAGATGTACTATAGCTACGGAATTTTCCTGATCAACACAGTCTGTGATTTTGTTAAAGAAGGAAATTAGATTCATCTGGCATGACTTGTTGTAAACCCATGCTGGCTCTGGTTAATTACCCCATTTTTATCTAAGTACTTGCAGATATGCTGTTTAATAATGTGTTCAAAGATCTTTCCTGGTATAGAAGTCAGGCTCACAGTCCTGTAGTTTCCTGGGTCCACTGTCTTCCCTTTTTTGAAAAAAGGATTAACATTTGCCCTTTTCCAATCTTCTGGGACTTCTCCTGTTCTCCAGGAATTTTCAAAGATTATGGCGAGTCATTTAGCAATTACCTCTGCTGCTTACTTTACTATCCTAGGATGCAATTCTTCTAGACCTTGAGACTTGAATTCAATTAAGTTAGCTTCCTGTTCCTTCACCATTTCTCTGCTTATAGAGAACCTGTATTTTTGTAGTCCCGCAATAGCACAGGGAAGATCAGCTGATGTTATACTCTCCAATCCAACTAATATCAGTGATGACAAACTACATGTCATCAATCTATCAAAATGCATCCTGACCTCGGGAGAGGTTAGAATATTGGAGAGGGGTCTGTCTTTTGTTCCGACAACTCGCTTTGATCGATTTGTCTGGACTAAGCACATTGCCCTGTTTGTCCAAAAACTCAGGTGGAGAAAAAATATTTTGCCATGTGGTACAAAAACACTGCCGCTGAACTAGGTCTCCACATGAATGGTCTACTTGGGCTACATACCCTTCAAGATCTAGAAAACGAATCATCTAGACCACTTGGTCTAGGTCCCTTCACAGAACTTAAACCTAAAAATGTGACTAATCCCCCTCCAATTCATTCACCTCTGGTTGATGTTTTTGAGAAATTCGTTTTTGCTGAACTAAAGAAGCTCCCTTTGCCTCGGAACAAATTTTGCAGTTTGCCCCAAACTGGAATGGCTGCTCTTGATTCTCTAGAGTCCGATCTAAACATAGTCATTAAACCCTCTGATAAAGGAGAGAACATCATGATCATAGAGTTACACACTACATCATTTTTTGTAAAAGTTTACTACTTATTGCATTCTGGATATGGACCCAACAGTGATGTTCCTCACTGGTCTAACAAAAATCCTGATGTTGGGGAAAGAGTCTAGTTGCATCAGTTGTTCAGAACATCAATTTATGCTCCCATGCACTCCATGTAGCCACATTTTATGCACTCCCAAAGATTCACAAAGGGGTCAATCCGGTGCAGGGTAGACTTATCATGTCAGGAGTCAATAACCTTACACACAATACCAGCATTTACATCGATAAGATACTCCCCCCTTCTCACATCTTTGCGTTTATATGTTCATATGTTGGGAATATAGGTTTATAACCACCTTTGGTACTATCAGAAATGGTATGAATCTCGGAGAGGGGTTTTTACATCGGTGGAGATTATAAGATATGAGAAACCCAGAGCAGAGGTAAAATGGTAGCCTGTTGACCTCCTAACATCAATTTAAAGACTATAAACTTTCATACTCCTTGTCACTGGACTAATTATTAACTTTTATGGCCATCCCTTCTTTGTATTAATCTAAGTGCTATTAATCACAACATGTCTGTGCCCTCATACCCTGTCTATGGTATTTATCAAACTGCAAATTAAGTTCACCATGGTTGTGCCCTCTCATGTGATCATGTGTATATGTTTTAATATAAATAGGTTTTAGATTTGTTCCATTATGCCCGAGGAAGAATCCTGAGAGGTTTGAAAGCTTGCTATAACATCATGTATTTTTGTTAGCCATTAAATGGTATCATATATACAAGATTGGCTTCTCTTACTTAGGACAATGAATATCTAATAAAGTTGATTTTAGTGTCTATACTGTGAAGGGGCTAATCCTGAACAGGACCACATCTTTAAATATAAGAGGATGTTCACATTTATGCAACCACATTATTTCAATTGTTATTTTCTTTCTATCCTAAATTATTTCTGTTTTAGTGTGTCTTGTGATTTTTTTGACAAATTTTCTAATCGCTCCCAAGACTTCTTTGTTCCTTAGGCTATATACAAATGGATTTAACATTGGGACCACAGCCATGTATAACATTGAGAGAAGTTTTTCTTCTTTGTCAGATTGTTTAGAATCAGGTTTTAAGTATATAAAAATAATTGGTCCATAGAATAATAAAACAGTTATAATATGGGATGAACAGCTAGAAAATGCTTTCAGCTGACCTTTTGCTGAGCGGATTGCTAAAATTGAGGAGAAAATTCTTGCATATGAGATCAAAATAAATAGAAAAGAAAAAACTACCAAACAGATGTCTTCTGCAAAAAAGACAATTTCTCTGCCTGTGATGTCACTAGAAGAGATTACCATTAATGCTCTGGACTCACAAAAGAAATGATTGATCTTGTGAGAGTAACAGAATGATAATGTAGATATCAGTAATATTACCATTATTGAATTCAAAGCAATGAGAACCATGCAGGAAGTCACTATAATAAAACAAACTTTCCTTGTCATGATCAAAGAATAATGTAGAGGAGAACAAACTGCCACATAGCGATCATAAGCCATAGAGGTCAAAATAGAATCCTCAGCAGTAGTGCAGAATATAGAGAAGTACAGTTGAGTGATACAGCCGTAGTAGGAAATTGTCTTGTCTTTTGTTATAGTGATAGATAACATCTTTGGGAGAGTAGTAGAGACATAGATGATGTCAACAGAAGACAGATTACACAAGAAGAAATACATGGGAGTGCGAAGTTGGGTTGCAGTGCATATCAGGAGAATGATAATCAGATTTCCCACCACTGCTAGCAGATACATGAATAAAAACCCAGTAAATATAAGAATTTCATTAATTTTGGAGGTGGATAATGGGGTCAGGGAGAATTCCGTCACTGTCATGTTTCTACATAAATCCATTGTGCGAACTTGCAAAAAAGAGGACATCTCAATAAAAGGTATTGAAGTTATCTGATTAAATCTACACAGTTGCTCAGTCAATTAACAGAACTCAATATGTCGTTGAAAATATCATATTTCATTCATTGTGAGTTTGTGCATTTTGGCCAAAACTCAGGTTTATTATTTATATGTAACATGATTTTAAAATGTTGTAAGACATTGTGATAAATTAGTATAATCTGTTAAATGACATAATATAAAAGACATGTTTTAAAATTCCTAGAATAAGTGTGAGACGTGTTTTTAAATCAAGTTTAATATTAAGCCTATTTTTAAAAATATTCCGAGATTAATGATCCAATCTAATAGCTTCATGAAAAGTTAGAACTTTATTTTCCTTCTGTGAAACTGGTATTATACTTAGTTCAGAAATATTATAAAGGTACCTGAGAATTCATGGTATAAGATCTCGACAAGGAAATTAACTTCAAAAGTTGACAAAAACCCATGAAGAAGATAGACTTGCCAAGGATGCTGAAGCACACGGCCACCGTTATATCTCATCATAGGATACCAGTGTGGAAGGAATTCTTGACATAGTCTTTTGCTGTTTCCAGTACATATAGATGTAGATAGATATTTTTCAGTTTGTTCATGATTATAAAGGTGTGTAAATACCTTAGAGAAAAATTAATATTTCTCCTGTGGCATCTTATCTGATTTTAGCTAATATAATCTAATTATTTAAAAAAATATTAAGAATAGTGTAGCATGGCAGTATCAGAATGGCCTATGGAGGATGCTAAATAGGCAGTCTGATACCTGGAAAGGGCAAAAGAGGGTTAACACCTGATGGGTGTAGCAGGAATTGGTTGCATATAAGCCAGTTCCTGCCAGAAGCAAAGGGGAGAGACACAGCACAGCAGGGCTGAGGTGCTACTGGCTGGTGGTCAAATAAAGGCCTGAGTCCGACAGGGATGACAACCCTGGACTCATACTCAAGTCGGGGAGATGTTGGCTGAGAGAGCCAGAGGAACAGCTCAGTGGAGCTAGAAGAACTGCTAGCCTAAGGTCTGGTGCAGACCAGGAAAGGCAGGAGTCAGACAGGGACTACAACCCCTTACTCACACTCAGATGGGGTGCTTATATGACCTTTATGATTTGCTAAAGGATGTCATATAGACTATGTTTACATTGATGCTGTGAATAAATACTGGCAGGCGCCAGATTATAAAAGAAAGATCACGTCTCAAGAGTCTTTCTACACGGTTGGTGCCCGATCCGGTCTCAAACTTGGCGATCCACAGAGACAAGTGAACCCCGCTTGCTTACAATAGATATAAAAAATATTGGAAAAGGTAGACATTTCTTACAGAAAGAAAAACACCACTTTTTATTGAAACCTGAATATGAATTTAAAGGGGTTGTCTGGTTACTCAACCACATACCCCCTTAACGTGAATGGCCCCTTCAAGGCTTTGGTGCCACTTCATTCAAAACATATTTTCTAATGTTTTGACCTAGTACAATATATTCCTATGTAGAAGGAAATGCACTCCTGGCTTCATGGTGCCCACAATGTGAGCGTAGATGGCAAGAGAATGAGCAGTGATGCTGCAGCTTCTGTCACAGCAAATGCCGTGACTACAGTGGGGCTGCAGCTCTGGATAGCAACGCCAGAGGATGGATAAGCACACAATTTTTTCTTTTTTAAGCACAGTAGGCACTAAAAGAGGCATGTTGTCTGGTAATCGTACCACTTATTTAACCCATTTAGGACCAGCCACTGTATATATACGGCGGCTGGTCCTGGGCTTAGAGGACCGCTGATAGTAAAAATACGGCGGTGCTCTAAGTCTCCTGCCTCTGCAATCAGTCAGAGGCAGGAACGGGTTATCAGCTGTTAGTGACAGCTGATAACCTGGAGCAGAAGGTAGGAGGGGTTTTTAACCCTTACTGCCTTCTGCTTCCCCGATATACAGTGCTCAATGAGCACGGTATAGGCAAAGTGAAAGTAAGAAGTACTTTCAGTACGGGAGCCTCGGGGGGTCATGTGACCTCCTGGGATTCCCTGCTATGCAGAGCTGGAGGGTCCGACTTAGACCCTGGCAGCTCTGCAGGTGACTAATGTCACCACACGGGTTGCTTTCCCCTATAATTAGGGCTCCTATGGACGTCCTAGCTATAGTGGGAAAGTGTCACATAAAGTTAAAAAAAAAAAAGGGGAATGTCCCCTAGAGGTCTTATATGACGTCATGGGGGACATAGATAGTAAAAAACACAATTACATAAATAAATAAAACAAAACAACAGAATAAAACAACAATACATACAAAAGAAAGAGAATAACACAAAGCAGACGCCAATAAAAACCATCGCCGTATGCGCCCTGTAAACCAAAACCATACATACTATATATCAAAACGTCCAAAATAAATAGAGGAACCCATTTCCATACTTTATTTTAGTGTAAATATAAAAATAATTTTTAAAAAAACTGTAAATGTTAAAAAAATCATTTTTTAAGCATTTTACCCCCAATAAAACTAAAAAACGGAAAAAAAAGTCAGTGAAAAAGATATTAAAAAAATAGTTCTATATGTCGCGGGAAAAAAAACGCAGCAAAAATAATTTTGGTAGCTAAAGGAAAAAAATGGAGCAGTAAAACCGCCACATGGGTAAAATCCCTAAAAAGTGTCTGGTCCTTAGGCCTTAGTCAGACGGGCGATTTTTCGCGTGATTTGCGCATGCGGCCGGCGATTTTATAAAACCATTGCTTTGCAATGGTATCGGACACATGAGCGCTTTTTATGCGCTCGTCCGATAAATTATAGAACAAAAAATCGCAGATCGCACCTATCTGCGATCTGCGATTCCTGTTCTCTTCTCTATATGCGCTCAATGGGGCCGGCGGCAGCAGCGCCGACCCCATTGAGAACATATAGAAGACAAATCATTCTTCTCTGCCACAGCTGTAACAGCTGTGACAGAGAAGAACGATGTTTGCTCATTGAATTCAATGGAGCGGCAATACAGCCGCTCCATTGAAAGCAATGGGCTGCCGGCGTGCGCGGGGTGAATTGTCGGGAAGGGGTTAAATATATAAACCCTTCCCTGCAATTCATTCTAAAATGTGTTAAAATAAAAAAAAATTGTATACTCACCTTTCCGCTGCAGCCGGAGTCCAGCCACGGCCGCTGTCAGTTCTCCTGAACTGCTTCTTGGCACTATTCAGCTGGCGGGGCTTTAAAATCCCCGCCTGCTGAATGATCTGCCTCTGATTGGTCACAGCCCTGACCAATCAGAGGCTGGTTTCACTCACACACCCATTCTTGAATTCATGAATGGGTGAGTGACTGCTGCCTCTCAGCGCTGAGCCAATCAGGGGCAGGTCTGACTCACATCCATTCATGAATTCATGAATGGGTGTGAGTGAGGCATGCCTCTGATTGGCTCAGCGCTGAGCCAATCAGGGGGCAGATTTGACTCACACCCCCTTCACACCCACTGCAGGACGGCCGCACGGAGCTCCGGCTGCCGGCAGAAGGTGAGTATACAATTTTTTTTTATTTTAACACATTTTAGGATGGATTGTAGGGAAGGGCTTATATATTTAAGCCCTTACCGACAATTCATCCCGGGCTTGCCCGCAGCGCATTGCTTTCAATGGAGACGGCTGTATTGCCGTCTCCATTGAATGCAATGCGCTGGACAGCTCCGGCCCGTTTCTAATGAAACGCGGCTAGGAGCAGATTTTCGGGCGATTTGCGGGCGACTTGCGCACCGGTCACGTGATTTGCGGATGCGCATCCGTCATGCGATCCGCAAATCCCGCGAAAAATCGCCCGTCTGACTAAGGCCTTAAGGTACAAAACAACCTGGTCCTTAAGGGGTTAAACTAATATCATTGTAATACTAATATCCAGATGTGTTACAATATACTCGTAGGAAACTGGCCTAAATCATTTTTTTTAGTTTTTCTAGTATGTAATGTATATGTATTTTGATTTTGGTGCTTTTTTTATATGATTATTCACATGAAAATGGCAAATTTTGAAATATGGCAGTTTTCATTGTGCCCACTAGAGCAGTCACAATAGACTGATACTTCTTATTTTGTATGACTCTCTTGTCAGCTTTGCTGTATATAGGTCCAATGTACACATGCAGATTTTAATTATAAAATCTGCACATGTATCCCACATTGGAGATCCATAGCTCCAGAAGCCCATAGGGCAAATAAATGCATGCAGATGTGATTTTTGTTCTGGTGTGCGGATCACACGCATGGGAAGAAATCGTAGCATGCTACATTTTCCTGCGAATCTCCTGCATGGACGGCTTTCGCGGCTTCCATTGATATCAACAGCTGTCATTGTGCTGTGCCACGGGACAGCAGGAGATTAAAAATAGTGTGCACGGCGCATGCGCGTGGCATGCTGCCAGCGTGCTGAGCACATCCGCCGGGCAGAAGAAAGAAGATCCCGCAGTGACAGAGGGAAGACCTGCAGCATCCGGACGGGTGAGTATAATGACATTTTTGGCCTCATGTCCACGCCGAAAATCAGGCCCGCTACGGATTCTCCATGGAGAATCCGTAGCGGGTCCCTCCTGCCCCGTGGACATGAGGGCTGAAAATAAGAATTACTCACCTCTCCGCACACTCCGGATCTTCCCTTCTTCACGGCCTGATCTTCTCTCCGTCGCGGCCGGATCTTCTTTCTTCAGCCTGGCGGATGTGCACATTCACCGGGCCGAAGAAAGAAGATCCGGCCGCGAAGAAGGGAAGACCCGTACCGTCCGGAGCAGGTGAGTTTAATTCAGGTGCGGGTCTCCCGCGGATCCGGACGGCTTCCATAGGCTGCAATAGAAGCCTGCGGGAGCCGTCCCCGCGAGAGACCCGCACTAAAATGGAGCATGTCCGGATTTTTTCCTGCACACGGGACCCGCGCCTGACGGGAAAAATGACATCCGCAGGTATTTAACTACCTGCGGGTGTCTAATGCATCGCTATGAGGCGCAGATCCGCGTGCAGGAAAAACGCTGCGGATTGTAATTCTTAATTTGCCCGTGGACATGAGGCCTAAAACAGGTTGAAAATAATCTGTTTATTATTAGACAAACACAATCTAACTAAATAAATAACACCTAAACAGTTGTACTGTACATGTCTTTTTGAGTAATCTGAGTAAACATCCACAGTGCAAGAAGAAAAAGTAAGTGAACCTGTGTGTTAATATCTTCGCTAAGAGCTACTGGGAAAAAGGTGTTTCTCTTAGGCCTCATTTAGATGAGCGCTGTTTTAGCGCATGCGTGGTGCGCATAGAAAGTGCTTCTGTAGGATCCAATGGCCTACATCTAAGGTCATCCACCCCTCTATTAATGCTTTGTAGCCCTACCCCTCTCTAGCCCCTCAGGGATCCCCATAGAAAGGAGAGCCAGAGTGGGGCTATGGGTTAATCCCTTATAGCAGGGAGAGAGAGCGAAGCTATGGGGAATTAACCCATAGCAGGGACAGACAGAGCAGGGGTTAATCCCCCATAGCCCCACTCTCTCTCTCCCTGCTATGGGAAAGTCCCAAGCCCTGCGGGGCTTCTTCTCGCTCTCCTCCTGGAGAAGCTGCCCATTCACACGATTTTAGTGCAGTATAGATGCGATTTTTTTCGCCCACCTATACTGCGCCAAAACAGCGCTCGTGTGAATGAGGCCTTAAGGAGATGAGATTGGAAGTGAAAGTTTCACAAGTGCTTTTCCTGTTTAATGAAGGCACACACAGCCTGGTGAAAAAAAAATGTGTTTCTTGGTTACTATGAACCATGTTACAATGGAAACAACTTTAAGAAGACCTTAGAAAACATGTTACAGATATGCATGAAGCTGGTAAAAGTGCCGTTGCTCAAGACCTGGGTATACCTCAACCCATGGCTAGACAAGTTATCTACAAATAGAGAAAATTTAGGATTGTTGCTACTCTTCTTAGAAGTGAGTGTTCTGTTAAGATTTGTCTATCAGCAGAAAGTTCCACAAGCTGCAAAAATCTTTGTTCATGTGTCCACTATTAGCAAAACATTGAATGAGAAGAGTGTACATGAAAGGACACCAAGGTCATTACAAAGGAAGCTGGTAGAGTCCAGAAAAAAACCTTTGCAACCCATCTGAAGTTTGTCTCAGTACAGTCTCTTAAATTTCCTTAAAGGGGTATTCTGTTTACACAAAGTTACTATCAAATCAATGCTAATAGAAAGTTATTAAAGTCTGCAATATGGTTTTGCTTTGGATTTTCTGTTTGTAGCTTTAAGAACCTTTAACTTCTCCTGGTACTTCAGAAGTCTTTGTTCATAGGTTGCCCTGGGTATGACCTGATGGCATTTGTTTTCAGCTCTTGGGACCAGATTTCTGACCAATAACAGAGCAGGGCTTAGTGGGGACATGCACAGGATGGAAATATAGAGCAGGGAATTGTGCTAAGTATAATTTCAAGCTTTCATATCTGGAATTTTTAAAAATTCACTTAATCACCAGAGTATCACTTTAACTTGTTGGTGATTGACAATCAAGGCTGGTCTTAGTAATGCAGAAACTATGGAGACATGAAAAAAATGTATGCACAGGTAACCTGCTTTTTCACGCCTTACAAGAATGTTGAGTGCATATGCCTTTAAGAGAATTGCACTTTTTTGGCTGTATATATACACCCATTTCTCCAGTGGAGTTATTGGGGTGAGCTCGTGTGCAGCTCTCTGGATCTATAGATATATTGTGGGACTGAGGATCAAGGCTTGTCCGGACTTCAGGTGCCAGAGGGTGGGCTCATTTCATTGGGACCCATTTCTCTGGTGCCAGGTGAGTCTTCTTTCATATTTGAAATATGAAGGTGCTGCCCATCTGATTTGTATTTTGTTTTCCTGTAAGAGAAATGTAACATTTTGCTATGGTCAATATAGGGACAGATTTTGCAAGATCTACTTAACAAGCAAATGGGATGAGTATCCAATGAAGAAACCATTTAAGCTCTTCCAGTCTGGAATTAAAACATACTATTGGCTGGCTTTCAGATGGAAGTAGGCAAACACTCAAGAAGTGACTTGAATCCACGAACCTTTGCTTAGGAGAGCATTGTCTTATTTATTATGCCACTGGGCTGGGCATTTTGTGCAAGTTTTTTTTTTTTAATGTGGTTTTCTGGACTAAGATACTGATGGTATATCCTCCGGATAGGCCATCATTATCAGATCCTTGGGGATCTGCTTCTCAGGACCGACAATAATCAGTTTATTAAAGAGTTTGCAGTGCTCAGATGAGCGTTACGGCCTTTTCTCAGGCATGTTACATCACCTTCATCTGTCACAAAGCCAACAAACAGCTTTTAGGACTGAGTACAGACAGTCCTACTTAACTAGAGCAGCTTTGAGGACTGAGCACAGTCACTCTGAAATGTAGAGTGCAGCATTTGGTATGCAGTGCAGTGGCCGTGGTGCTGTAGCCACTTCAGATAGCTGATCAGCAGGAGTCACAAGTGGCAGATACCGTGATCTGATATGGATAAACTACACTGAGGATATAAATGCTTGAAATACAAGCTCACCAAACCAGTACTGCAGTCACTTAGGCAGGAAATCAATGAATGCATGGTCAGCTTGATGACTGTACAGGTAACAAGAAACTCCAGCACCTCCACAGTTAAAATTAAAATATTCTTATTCCATATTTAAAAATGGTAGTGGAAAGAGTCCATTTGATATTATGTACTCTACATGCTTTAAGCTGCCACTGTTCCTGTTCATAGCATAAGTACATATCAGACTGAATCCCATTTAAAACAACAATAAGCCAATTGTGGTAACACAATGAGGCGAAACCCCAATTAATTACATTCAATAAATATACCAATGCGTTGTGACTACAAAGATACAACTTAGTGAACGCAAAGGCAATTCACAAGAAAGGAACTGAATTTGATTCCTGATGAAAATGTGTTCTGCTTTATTATAAGAGTGCCATAAAATCAGGAGAACGCGTTTCGAACTCTACACTGAGTTCTTGTTCACCTCAATGTTCCTTATTCACGGGATTTCTTAAATGGACAAACTAAACATATTAATTAAAAACAACTTCATAAGGGTTTTTTTCCCCCTCTACTTCGTCCCATAGTTGCAGGGATCGATTCACCCAGTGAGCACCTTAGCCCGTGGGTGGATTGATCCCTGCAACCATTTGTTAAACATGTTCCAGGTTTCCTGCAGGACAGCAAAGATGTTGTGCAGCAGCTGAGTAATTTAAAATGGAAAAATAATTTTGGATGGGTGAACAAGAACTTAGTGTAGAGTTCGAAACGTGTTCTCTGTATCCCTATTAATCATCCGTGGCCTGTTTACCTATTCTGACAAGCATTGCTGGATATTCAAATGCATATGTCTGAAATCAGATTCTGTTTAAAGTGCCCTCCTAGCTCTAGATTCTTCTCATACAAGGTTAGCCTATACTGTGTGGTGCAGATAATAACTGTCAGCACTTAAGATGTTATTGCCTATCATCAGCTTGTAGTATAAGGAGGTAAAAACCTAATCCAAATCCACATTTCTTGCTAGATTGATTTCCAATAGACTACACAGGAAGAGCTTATAGTGCCCATGATTTTTATATTATACGGGTTGCTATTAACATACCCTAAAAAGTCCAAAAGCCACTTCTCAACATCCACCGGACCATCATGGCTGGATGCCATATCATGACCTTAATGCAACAGGATGTTGTTGATGTAGCATATGATTGGTTCATTGTTTCTTTAAATGGGATTCAGTCTTATATTTACTTATGCTGTCACCCATGGCAGCTTGAAACATGTATAAGTGCACACTGTCATTTGGACTCTTTCCTGTACCATTTTCAAATAGAGAATTAACAAGAATTGCAATTTAATTGCGGTGGTGCTCAATTTTCTTCTTTCCTGTATATCCCAAGGACAGGTCATGAAAGTCTTAGTCCCAGAAAACAGCTTTACACAAAGCAAACATTTACTTGTGAATCAATTATCATAATTCGTCTTCTAGTGTTTGCATTCCAAATAGAAAAGAATCTTAAATGGGCATCCAATTTTCAGAAGTTGATGGCCTTTCTTCAGGATAGATTGATAGGAATCATAAAAATTTGTGGACATGGAAGTGCAACTCTCATGAAATCGTATTCAAGTAGGTAGTTTTACCTGGCTGTTCTTCATTAAAAGTTTTTAAAAAACAGCCAATATTTTGGGGACGCAGCCCTTTCTTTTGGGTATCTGTTGTTCTCCAGAAAGGTAGCGAGAATAGGAAAAACCTCTGCTGTATTTTGCAGCCATTACAATCAGTTCTAAGGAACTCATTGAATATTGGCTGTTTTATTAAATGTTAGGCCACTCTCACACACACCACTTTCTACCACGATAACCATGTTAAACCGCTCCCATTGATTTTAATGAGGCTTCCCTGACCAGCGTTCGAATGTGGCGTTTGTAATGCCATGATTTTCTAGCACTGTCTGTTCTATCTTTCAGTGTTTTTGCATTGTTATAGAGACCCGTATAAAAGGTCTGACATTGATTTAAAGGAATGCTGCCATCCAATAGGTTCCAAAACATTTTTCCAAAAAAAATCACTCTAAGGCCCGTATGTACAGTTTGTTGTTATATGTTATTCCTTTCGTTTTAACTGCATATTGTTTTGTATTGTCTGGCATGTTTAGGCTTGAAAAAGACCTCGAATGGTCGAAACGTTGTCTTGCAATTTTAAGATGAAACAATAAAGTCTGTGTTTTTCTATGAGGCCTCGGTCACACGGGCGATTTTGCGCGCGATTTGCGCATTCGACTGGCGATTTTATAGAACCATTGCTTTGCAATGGTATCGGACACATGGGCTCTTTTTATGCGCTTGTCCGATAAATTATAGAACAGAAATTGCAGATCGCGCCTATCTGCGATTCCTTGTGTTCTGTATATGCGCTCAATGGGGCCGGCGGCAGCAGCGCTGACCCCATTGAGGACATATACTACACAAATCATTCTCCTCTGCCACAGCTGTAACAGCTGTGGCAGAGAAGAATGATGTTTGCCCATTGAATTCAATGGAGCCGACAATACTGCCGGATCCATTGAAAGCAATGGGCTGCCGGCGAGCGCGGGATGAATTTTCGGGAAGGACTTAAAAATATAAGCCCTTCCCTGAAAATCATCCAAAAATGTGTAAAAAAAAATAAAAAAAATTGAATGACAGCTGAGAGCTGCCCCTGATTGGTCACAGCCCTCACCAATCAGAGGCAGCTCTCACTCACCCATTCATGAATTCATGAATGGGTGAGTGAGTGCTGCCTCTGATTGGCTCAGCGCAGGGACCAATCAGGGGCAGCTTTCAGCTGTCATTCAATTTTTCGGCCCCGGTCACGCGATTTGCGGATGTGCATCCGTCATGCGATCCGCAAATCGCGGCAAAAAATGCCCGTCTGACCGAGGCCTGATGCTGTAAAGCACCATCTATATGCTGCCGCCTTTTTTGCCTATATAATTATCCATTCTTTGGTTGAAGATCCACAACCTATTTGGTGGCTTTGCATACTTTGTCGCTTTTTTGACACACTTTTCCCTCCCTCCTTACCTTGACTTGCTCAGTTAGGGTTATTTTGAGTGCTGCTGGCTTGTCTGGTTGTCTACTCTTTTATAAAGTAGATGTAACATCAACTTGTGCTATTGGGGAATAAAAGAATGCAGAGTATCTATAAGCAAAGAGCTGGTGAGGGAACACTTAGCTAGCTTAAAGGGGTTGTCCCGCGGCAGCAAGTGGGTCTATACACTTCTGTATGGCCATATTAATGCACTTTGTAATGTACATTGTGCATTAATTATGAGCCATACAGAAGTTATAAGAAGTTTTTCACTTACCTGCTCCATTGCTAGAGTCCTCGTTTCCATGGAGCCGACTAATTTTCGGCGTCTAATGGCCAAATTAGCTGCGCTTGCGCAGTCTGGGTCTTCTTCTTTTCTCAATGGGGCTCCGTGTAGCTCCGTGTAGCTCTGCCCCGTCACGTGCCAATTCCAGCCAATCAGGAGGCTGGAATCGGCAATGGACCGCACAGAAGCCCTGCGGTCCACCGAGGGAGAAGAATCCGGCGGCCATCTTCAACCGGTAAGTAAGAAGTCACCGGAGCGCGGGGATTCAGGTAAGCGCTGTGCGGTTTTTTTTTTTAAGTCCCTGCATCGGGGTTGTCTCGCGCCGAACGGGGGGGGGGGTTGAAAAAAAAACCCGTTTCGGCGCGGGACAACCCCTTTAAATTAATTCAAGTCTCAAGGTCCAGATGAATTACATGCTTGGATACTAAAGGAAACATGTAGTGCTGAACCACTTGCCGTAATCTTTGAAAGTTCCAGGAGAACAGGAGAAGTCCCAGAAGATTGGAAATGTTGTTCATGGCTTCAAAAAAGGGAAGAAGTTGGATCCAGGAAACTACAAGCCTGTGAGCCTGACTTCTATACTAGGAAATATCTTTGAACAAGTTTCTAAACAACATGTTTGCAAGTACCTGGATAAAAATGAAGTAATTACCCAGAGCCAGCATGGGTTTGTAACAAACAAGTCATGCCAGGCTAATCTAATTTCCTTCTATGACAGAATCACCGACTGGGTTGATCAGGCAAATGCAGTAGATATAGTATATCTTGACTTTATTAAAGCATTTGACAAAGTATCTTATACTATACTTATTGAAAAAATGACCAAATATGGGATTGACAAGGCAACTATAAGGTGGATTCACAACAGGCTGAGTGATCGTACTCAAAGAGTGGTCATAACTGGCTGACCATCCAAGTGAATGAATGTATCAAGTGGGGTACCACAAGGCTCTGTCCTAGGCCTAGTGTTAGTCAACATTTTTATAAATGATCTGGAGGAGGTAATTAAGGGGAAACTGATCAAATTTACCAACGACACAAAGCTAGGAGGAATAGCTAACACTAGGAAAGAGAGTGTATTCAAAAGAATCTAGAAAAGCTTGAACAGTGGGCGGTGTCTAACAGAATGGTATTTAACGAGAAGAAATGCAAAGTCCTACATCTGGGCAGGAAAAATGAAAAAAGCACATTCAGAATGGGAAAAATTGGGCTAAGCAGCAGCACATGTGAAAAAGACTTGGATATACTAATAGATCATAGACTGAACATGATTCAAGAATGTGATGCAGCAGCCAAAAAGGCAAACACAGTTCTGGGATGTATTAAGAGAAGCATAGAGTCTAGATCACATGAAATAACTATTCCCCTCTATTCTTCCTATGTCAGACCTCATCTGGAATACTGTGTCCAGTTCTGGGCACCCCACCTTAAAAAAGACATTGACAAACTGGAGCCAGTTCAGAGAAGAGTTACCAAGATGTTGAGCGGTCTGCAAATCATGTCCTATGAGGAACGGTTAAAGGATTTGGGAATGTTTAGCTTGCAAAAAAAGAAGGCTGAGAGGAGACTCAATAGCTATCTACAAATATCTGAAGGGTTGTCACAGTGCAGAGGGATCAGCCATATTCTCATTTGCACAAGAACAGACTAGAAGCAATGGGATGAAACTGAAAGGGAGGAGACACAAATTAGATCTTAGAAAAATCTTTCTGACAGTGAGGGTGATCAATGAGTGGAACAGGTTGCCATGGGAGGTGGTGAGTTCTCCTTCAATGGAACTGTTCAAACGAAGGCTGGACAAATATGATTTAGTAAATCCTGCGCTGAGCAGGGGGTTGGACCAGATGACCCTGGAGGTCCCTTACAACTCTACCATTCTATGATTCTATTTACATTTAATTGTGTTGATAATCATTCTCATACTATTTGTTGTTGCTGTTCTTAGTACTGCAGCCTTGTCCCATTCTTTTGAATTGGATACATTGTAAAGGAAAGAGCATCACTAGAACATACTGCACAGGACACCATCCAACCTGAGGCCATGCCTGTTGGAAGGGAGCTCGTAATGTTTGTAGTCTATAATATTTTAAAAGGGTTGTCTCATCTATGAAACTCCCTGTCTATATCTCTTTAAAAGACATTTTGAGAAAAAAGATCCAGCAGCACTCAATGCAGTCCCCAAAAGGGGAAGGTGGATAGATGCAAGCCATTACAATAAGAGTCTAAGCCTCAGGACTCAACAGACAATCCCAAAGAAAATGAAGGAAGTGGGAGCATGCATAAATCTCATAAAATAATTATGATCTTTATTATTCCATGATGATTCCATTAAAAAAGAGTAGGGTATGTTTTGGCCCACATGAGGTCTTTTTTAGCTACCCAATACATACATGGACATGTCTTAAATAACAAGAGAACAACAGTTTGCACAAATCACAGCACAGTACACACCCACATTAGTAGACAAGGATAATCAGGCGTAGATAAAAAATACAAACCATATATAGACAGGTAGTGCATTCAGAGCCGAACATGGAGCACCCTTTGCTATGTCCTGCGTCATGGCGTCTGCAGAGATCCACTGCACATGCGCGAAAATAGGTCAATATCGCGGTACTCCCCCGGATTGAGAAAATAATAGACTGCGCCTGTGCCACAACCATAGTAATGGTGATGCCATACAGGCATCATGACACAGCGCGGGGCAATTATATGGCAAGGTCATGCGGTACAAATGATCACATGACACAGATCCCAGACAAAACATCAAACTGGAGAAAATACAATCTAGTAAAAATAGGAGGCTCCATTTAAACATTACCCCAAGCAAAAATAACTAAAACAAATAAATTATGAATAATTTGAAAAGAAACATAACATAAATCAAAAACAAGGATCAAAAATAAATGAATTTAATCAATTTATAGAAAAAAAAATCTTTATTTAAATAGCCCTTCACAGTTTAAAACACACGCTGGGGCACTAACACATACCTTATCTCCAATATTTATAGTGATACATTTTTGAAGAAAAATAAACAACAAAACAACACAACACAAATGCTCTATATAGCCGTGGGTATACACCAAATGGGTGAGTGAGTTGGATCCACCTAATTCTGTTTTGGATGGCTGTATCTTGTGGACACCCACATGGAATCCCCTCACAGTATAACCACAGTGAGCCACGGAACTAGTGTCAATAGAGCTGATTCAAAAAGTCTTTCATAGATCTATTTTTCACTATCAGAGGCAAATGATGTCGCTCTATGATAGGCTTATCAAATGAATAGTGTACTTATCAACTAAAAGAGGGCTCGTTTTTCTGTCATTTATAGATGATATTGTTACTTTATACTTTTCTCTTTCAAGCTCAATGTTGAATTTTTTTAACATATATTGCTATTTTTCAAATGTTGTATCTTTCGTTATTTTTAATAATATTTTGTCTTTTTCCGATATTTCATTCTCAGATTTTACTAATTCAATTTTTTTTACATATAATACTATTTGTTTCTCAGATGTTGTTTCTCATGATACTATTTGTTTCTCAGATGTTGTTTCTCGACGCGTTTCCCCGCCCGGTACTGGCGGTTCATCAGGAGTAAACAATAAATAGTATATCTATATTTAGGATATTGTGTAAATCTTCTAATCAATTTCAACTTATTAGTCATTTAGCCCAGGGTGGTTAAGGAGGAATAATATCACACCTTCGTCGATAGGAGAATCTCTTACAGTAAAATATATTGCACATATACATGGTCCGTAAGATAGTGTAGGTGCATGTATACATTAGTCAATGAAATATCTGCAATAAGCAATATTGAATTCATGCGTTATCGATGCAAATTCTTGCGTGAAATTAATTGTTTCAATATTGTCATCTTAGATCAAGTGCACTTTATCATCCTATATAGATGCAATAACGATGTAATTCAGCCTTGAGGCCTATTGCATCAATATGCTGCAAATACTGACAGCTGTGCTGGAAAAAATATTGTTGGTGCAGCTCCAGCCTAATGGATATTATATCAATAGGCTGGTATTTCAACTTTACAGAGAGACCCTATCTTTCTTATATGGATAAATAGCTTGTCTTTTCTTTAGATTTCTAATATCTCTGATAAGGGTGATCGTCAGTTGGGCTAAATGTGAAAATGATAATTCTGCTCTTTTTCTAACAGCTTAGAGGTTCATTTTTAGATCTAAGTCTAGTCTGATAGAAGAATGAATGATAGGTGAGACATAGCCTCCAGCCTGAATGGTAGGTCGGGGCGGTATGATTTAAATAGCAATATATTAAGTGCATAGTATTTTTCCATCTTTAATTTTTTTTAAAAAAGGACATAGTAGAGGACACGTCCAACCAAACCAGAGCACAAAAACCTGTAAAGAATAATAAATATGTATTAATAAAACCTATCATAAAAGCATAAACAGTAAGAAAAAAGGGGGATTGGGAAAGGAAATGAGGGTGGGATGGGGAGGGGATGGAGAAAGAGGGGGAAAAGAGAGTAAGATAGAAGGGTGGAAGGGAGAAAAGGAATGCTTACCAGGATCAATCATATATAGAACATGTAAGGATATTCCAAATTTAATCTATGTGGTCTCAAGGTATTTAAATTATAGATCCATCTTATTTCTTTCTTTTTAAGAATTGACTCCCAATCACCACCTCTTTGCAATGGGGGTATGTGGTCAGAGACCCGAAAATGGAGTTGGACATAACATAATGTAAGACATTTGGACATAACAGAAAGGATTCTTCAATTCGGAACTCACCTTTATGATTCAAAATAGAGAGATGCTTCTACTCTGGTGGACTACTCCATCCATGTAGTACATGGACAGCCATTTGTTTGAATAACTGCCATACAATGCTATATTATTTCTCCTGTCGTCGCTCCAGAAAAAAAATGGCTAGGTAGGCAGAGTTTATAGAATGCAGACCTTTGGCAATTGATGGCACATCCAATAAATGTTTTTTTTTTCTTTTTGTCAAAAATGTTTAATTCTACTCCATATTATTTTGGCTGTTTTTCTAGCAGCTCCTAGAACATCTTTGTTCCTCAGGCTATATACAAATGGGTTTAACATTGGGACCACGGCCACGTAAAGCATTGAAATAATTTTGTCCTGTTCCTTAGAATCTTCAGAATCAGGCTTCAAATACATGAAGATACTTGGTCCGTAAAATAATAAGACAGTAATGATGTGGGATAAGCAGCTAGAAAAAGCCTTAAGCTGCCCCTTAGAGGAAGGAATCTTAATAACTGTGGAGATAATTCTCACATATGAGGTCAAAATAAACAAAAAGATCACACTAGCAAACAGACTTTCCAATGAGAGGATCATTTTCATGTTGTGGGTATCACTAGAAGAGAGTGCCATTAAAGGAGTTATGTCACAGAAGAAATGGTTGATCTTATAAGAGTAACAGAATGATAATATAGATGTCATTATGGTTAACATTAGGGAATTCATGGCACTTATAATCATGTAGGAAGTCGTTAAAATAAAACAAACCTTTCTTGTCATGATTAAAGAGTAATGTAGAGGAGAACAAACTGCCACATAGCGATCATAAGCCATACAGGCCAGGATATAATTCTCATTTAGTGCACAGAACATGAAGAAGTACAGCTGAGTGAGGCACCCTAGGAAGGAGATGGTCTTGTCTTCTGTTATAATGATGGACAACATCTTTGGGAGAATAGCCGAGACATAGATGGCATCAACAGAAGACAGATTACACAAGAAGAAGTACATGGGAGTGTGAAGTTGGGGTGCAGCACAAACCAGGGCAACGATAATCAGATTTCCCACCACTGCTAGCAGATACATGAATACAAACCCAGCAAATATAAAAATGTCACTAATTCTGGAGGTGGAGAATGGGGTCAGGTAGAATTCAGTCACTGTAATGTTTTCACAGTCATCCACCCTGATCTGTGATAAAAATAAGGAAAACAAATTTGTTTGTTCTACAAGGACTTCTCTACTGAAGATACTTGAATTCAGTCACTGTAATATTTGTTGAGGTCATCTGTATGAAAGGGTATTCTGAAACTTTTAAAAAGGTAGCTAAGGGCAGAAAACCAGACACAATAACAAACTACTGTATGTAATACTCACTAAATCTGTCTGTTCAGCTCAGCCACTCTGGTCCTGTTCCTTTGGTTCCAAAGGCTTAGTGGTCAAATGCCATACATTGTAAGAGTTTGACAATTGCAGCCAATCATTAGTGGTCATGTGCCATTCATGCACACATCACTTCTGAGGTCGGTGATTAGCTACAGCAGTCATATGACTGAAGAACAGTGGGGCATATGGTATGGGGAGTACTATGTAGTTTATTGTAATGTTTCATTCTCTTCCCATACCTATTTTTTATAATCTTCAGACATATCCTTTAAATGAATAGATTTGTGAGTATAGGTCAAAATATGGCTGATATGTTGACCCCTTCCCATACGGTGCATGTCAAGTATTTGTGAATGTAATGGGCTTGGTAGCCAAGTACCTGAACGGCTCTTCTGCAGTACAATTGGGGGTTCTGTTCAGTTGTCATGGCAGCCTGGGGCCTTCTGAAAGCCTCCAGGGCTGTCAAAAATGATGAGTGCCAACTGTGGCTGTGGCACGTCTTGATAGACTCCCTGTCAGGATTTGGTATAATGGAATACTATGGTATTGCATTGTATGCATTCTGTGAGTGATGTATGAGCTATGCTATTGCATTGTAAAAGCGATCAAATGATTGCAAGTTCAAGTACCCTAGGGGACTGAAAAAATGTAAAAAATAAGTTAAAAAAATATTATTAGATTTTAGAAAAAGGTAAAAGCAGTGAAAGTTTTTCCCAGTTGTCTCATTAAAAATAAAAAAAAATATGCAAATTTGGTATAATTGCATCAGCAAAATACCATATTATTAAATTTGCACTGTGAAAACCATCAGAAAAAAATATACACATTGCAAAAATTGTGTATTTTGGTCATCCCATATCCAAGCAAAAATTTAATAAAAAGTGATCTAACGGTCGTATGAACCTGAAAATTGTATTAATAAAAATGACAGGTCATTGCAAAATAAATAATATAGAGATACCAGGCCAAAGTCATCAACATACCACGGTACCTGATGCTAAGTTGCTGACACTATAAACATTATTATTGATTATTATATTATTATTAATGTTAAATGGACAAATTGAAGAGTTAGCATTTTTTGAAAATGGTGAGGGAAAAAAAACAAAATGAAAAGGGCTGGAGCAGGAAGAGGTAAAGATCCTCTCTCTCTGTGTACCAGTCTGTCACACATTTGGTTCACGTGTATTGAACTTGCTTTTTCTTCTGTTATGTACTTAAATCCTGTTTTATGTAGAACTCCCTGGCACTTTAAAATGAATAATATTTTAAAGAAAATAAAAAATCTAATGTATTTGGTAGAAAAGCACTATGACTGCAATAAGTTTGCTTCAGGGTAATCAAAATCAGCCTGGGGCTACCATGATTCAACTTTTTTTTCTTTTGTTGAGAACTACATGTGATTAGAGATGAGCGAACCTACTCGTTTTGAGTAATTACTCGATCGAGCACCGCGATTTTCGAGTACTTCCGTACTTGGGTGAAAAGATTTTGGGGGCGCAAGGGGGCGGGGGGAGGCGTGGCGGGTAGCAGCAGGGAACAGGGGTGAGCCCTCTCTCTCTCCATCTCCCCCCCACTCCCTGCTGCAACCCCCCACTCACCCACGGCGCCCCCCGAATCTTTTCGCCCGAGTACGGAAGTACTCAAAAATCGCGGCGCTTGGGTGAAAAAGGGGCGTGGCCGAGTAGGTTCGCTCATCTCTACATGTGATGTATTTGTGAAAATGGTGTACATGTCAATATTTAGTACAAATTATATGACTCATTTTATGCACTCTATATTGTATTAGACCTGTCTCACATAAGAGTAAAACACCTGCAACTCCTGCTCTGGATCCAGGTCTAATAATTCCAAACTAACAGCATCCTGGGAATCTTGACCCGTATTGTACTCTTGTGAAACTGGACTTATTTCAAAAAGATAATAAATACCTGAGAATCCATGATTTAAGATCTTGATATCAAAAAGGAATTCAACAGTTGACAAACGTCAGTGAAGATAAAAGACTTGCCAAAAACACGAGAGCACACAACCACCTTTACGTTTCATGATAGGCTATCAGTGTAGAAGGATTCCCTGACATAGCCCTTTGCTTCTCCCCCAGATATGTTTTTCCAGTTTGCTCAGGATTATAAAGACGAGTGAATACCTTAGAGACAAGATGAATATCTCTCCTGTGGCATCTTATCTGTTTTTTTTTAATGTGTTTTATGAATTAAAAAAATGGAATTGATGCAGAAACCATATTGGAAAATGTAAAGCTTCATTATATAAATAAAGCACTTAATTTGCTAAACGTGAATAATTAATCATATCCCAGAGTGTTAAGGCAGCAGAATGCAGTCATAAACTGTCACTCACAACCTGGAGGTGGCGAGTTCAATCCCTGCGTGGTTCAGGTAGCCGGCTCAAGGTTGACTCATCCTTCCAAGGTTGGTAAAATGAGTACCCAGCTTGTTCAAGGAATACAATTGCGAGAAAAAGTAAATGAACTGTTAGCATTTACCTGTTTTTTTGAATTTGAAAAACAGTTGAGAAAAAAATGATTATGGAGCTGTACTCCAGCACTTCCTGGATTTATTTAATTAAGTATATTTAGACATCCCTGACACTTGATTGTAAATGTTACGGCAGCCCGATGGCTATTGTAGCAATAGTAAAGGCAGTTGGCACTAAGGAAAGGCTATGACCTAATCTAAAAGAGGGTCTACCTCAAGAGGGACACTGTGTCTGTCACTATTATGCAGGAACTGTGCCTATCACTGATATGAAGAGAGCCTGTAATGGGATAATTGTTATATTCCCCTTGCCATTAAGGACTGTGCATATTACTTTGAAAGACTACTTTTCTGTTTTGTTGTTGCTTTGTACATATATTTCAAGTATGATATATACACTGACATGCCAAAAGTGACGGGACAGCAGTATGTAAATTGATTATAAAGTGGCATTACCTTTGGTGATGGTTTGGGAATGCCCACACCTGTATAAGTTGTGAGATGTTATCTTGTGAGTGAGGTTGAACACTAGCATGGTCATGGTATTTTGGAAGCTATGTGGGCATTTAACCAGGGTTTCACCTGTGTACCTGGAGAACATTATTAAGGGCATCACCACCCACAGTACAGTGGCTGCCAATAGGTGCTAAATTATCACAACTGGCGGCATCTGGCTAGAATTGTCCACGAGAACAGACAAGCGACTGTGGTAGAAATCAAATCCACATTCATTGCAGTAGGCCCACATGCATATCTCACAGGTCAGTGTACAATTCTTTATCTGACATAGCATGTGGGAGCAAAAGACCCACCAGAGTCCCTCTGTTAACACCTTGAAAAAAGACACAGCACCTCACTTGGGTTTGTGAGGTTGTTACATGGCCCCTGGAGGACTGGAAACATGTGGCATGGTCCAATGAGTGACGTTACCAATTATTCTGGCTGATACAAAAGTTTTCATGTGGCGTAGTCATGGACCCCAGTTGTCAAAAAGGCACTGTGTATGATGGTGGTGGTTCCATGCTGGGGTGGGGTGTGTTCTCATGGCATGGGTTCGGTTCATTCTTTGACCTAAATATGTCATTGATCAAGGCCTGATGCATATCAGTGCTTGATGACCATTTGAAACCTTTCATGGAATTCAAGTACCCAACATGGGATATTTTAGCAGGATAATGCACCCTGCCATTGCGCCCAAGTTGTTCAGAATTAGTTTGAGGAACATTTTAGAGAGTTTTTACAAATGGTGTGGCCTGCACATTTACCCAACATGATCCCTATCAAGTATTTAGGTGATGTGGAGGAGAGATGCATTCACACCCAGGGTCCCGCACCTATAAACTTCACGAAGGTATAGGTGGTGATTCAGACAGCCTGGCTCAAGATCCCTCCAGATGTTTTTCATTCATATGTAAAATCGATGCCTTTTTGGGTTGTTGCACTTTGCCGAGTTAGAGTGGGACTTACAAGTTTAGTTCATATCCCATTACTTTTGGCATTTCAGTGTATATGTGCATTAATATTAGACTTTGATGTATTATGCCCCAAATATTCTGTGTACCATGAAGTCAGGGCTTGCACGCATGCACTAGTAGGCGGGGGTAAACAGTTGTGTTGGAACATCCTCTCACTGCTAGTGACTGCAGAAGCTTTTGAAAAAATGTAGCAAGCTTGGATTTCTTGTGATTTTCCTGTTGTAGGTGGAGCAACTTGTAAGTTGGTAGCATTCACCATATCTAATTCTGTATGGTGGTCACACACGCACAGATTACCCTAAACTTAGGATGCCATATTAGTAACTATCACTGTTATTCACTACAGATTATCTGGTAAGCAAGCCAAGGGCAAGGAAATTGAGGGACAGCAGTAGCCCCAGCCTTAAACCCAAAGGGTTACTAATATTTCAGACAACTTATTTCCTCTACTTGCTAGTGTTAGTATCATCATTTCTGTAATATACTTGCATCAAAAATGTTGTTGCTTTACCACTATGGTGGCTGTCACTAGGGTCTCCCCTACATTTTCTCTGCAATCCACTCTGCAGTGTGGGAAGTAAGTGCAAGGAAGTCAGGACAGGGAATTCCAAGCAATATGCTAAGTTTGCTACCCCTCCTAAATGTGTATTGCTAACAGCAGAACAGCAAAAAAATGTTGAAGACCAACTGAAAATTGTAGCTAACAGACACGAAACAGTCTGCAAAGCAGCAGCAAATGAGAGGGTAAGGAGAACCTGGTTACTTTAGAAAACTTGTTGAAAATGTAGGTATGCTTTAATAATAAAACTGTATATGGTGAGATTTGGAGCTCCTGCTAGCGGGGACAGACGCTAGGTAGAATTTTATCAAAAAAATTACTCCTTCCCCTAATGACCCATAATTTTACGTTTTTAATCCTTGCCTTTTTAGAGTCTTGCCATTTTTATTAGTCTGTTACTATCGGGCATTTTTGTGGGGCAAGCTATATTTTTAATGGAACAATTTTAAAACTTTTAAACATTTTTAAATGAAGTAAAATAGAAATTATGTGTTAAAAATGACTTGCTAAGTTTATTCTGAAAGTCAGGATAATTAGAGATTCAAAATTTATATAATCTTTTATGTTTTGCAACTTAAAAAAAAATCTTTTTTTAATTGCTTTGTGTCACTATATTCTGAAACTCCTTTAGTTTTATTTTTTCTGTTGTGGGTTTTTTTTTTGCTTTTTTTGGGTGCATAAAACGTATATATTCAATTTTTTTAGGAGGTGGGGTAAAAAAATGTATGCAAGTAGATAATGTGATTTTTTTTAATAGTTTTGATTTACTAAGATGTTTTATCTGAAAAATGGGAAAAGGTTTTTAAACTTATTATGCTTATTTTTATATTTTTAGTGCTAATGAGAGACTTCAACATTCACTGTATTGCATTGTGGGCACCAGCAGTAATATAAAAAAGCAAAACTTGATCCAGTGCTCTGGGTAAAAGACCAACCAATCTTTATCAGCAAAAAAAAATTTAAAAATGCTGTACTTCACATGTGAGTCCTGTGCACAACCCAATCACCCTCGGCGCTTGCTTTGATGCAGTCTTTCCACCAAACTACTGGCATATTTAAGGGAAATCTAAGGCACCATAGGTAGCCACATAAAACATAAACATCTACTCATCTCATCCTTTTAAATAAATGCACTTTTTATGCCACATAGGACCTTATTCAAGGCAAAATAGTAGGACAAATGTAAATACAGAGCTCAGAATATAAAAGAGCATCCAATCTTTATTAGAAGAAAAAGTAAAAACTATTGAACATTAGAGATGAGCGAACACCAAAATGTTCGGGTGTTCGTTATTCGGAACGAACTTCCCGCGATGCTCGAGGGTTCGTTTCGAACAACGAACCCCATTGAAGTCAATGGGCGACCAGAGCATTTTTGTATTTCGCCGATGCTCGCTAAGGTTTTCATGTGTGAAAATCTGGGCAATTCAAGAAAGTGATGGGAATGACACAGAAACGGATAGGGCAGGCGAGGGGCTACATGTTGGGCTGCATCTCAAGTTCACAGGTCCCACTATTAAGCCACAATACCGGCAAGAGTGGGCCCCCCCCTCCCAACAACTTTTACTTCTGAAAAGCCCTCATTAGCATGGCATACCTTAGCTAAGCACCACACTACCTACAACAAAGCACAATCACTGCCTGCATGACACTCCGCTGCAACTTCTCCTGGGTTACATGCTGCCCAAACCCCCCCCCCCCCCCCCACAGCGCACACCAAAGTGTCCCTGCGCAGCCTTCAGCTGCCCTCATGCCACACCACCCTCATGTCTATTTAGAAGTGCGTCTGCCATGAGGAGGAACCGCAGGCACACACTGCAGAGGGTTGGCACGGCTATGCAGCGACCCTCTTTAAAAGTGGCGGGGCGATAGCCCACAATGCTGTACAGAAGCAATGAGAAATAGAATCCTGTGCCACCGCCATCAGGAGCTGCACACGTGGGCATAGCAATGGGGAACCTATATGCCACACACTATTCATTCTGTCAAGGTGTCTGCATGCCCCAGTTAGACCGGGCTTTTTAATTCATAGACACAGGCAGGTACAACTCCCTATTGTGAAGTCCCTGTGGACCGACAGCATGGGTGGGTGCCAGGAAGCCACCGGCGGTACATAGAAATATCCCATTGCATTGCCCAACACAGCTGAGGTAGTAATGTCGTGCGTAATACAGGTGGGCTTCGGCCCACACTGCATGCCCCAGTCAGACTGGGGTTCTTTACAAGTGTACAGATGTGTTAAAAACTCCGTGTGCACCTACAGCATGGGTGGCTCCCTGGAACCCACCGGCGGTACACAAAAATATCCCATTGCATTGCCCAACACAGCTGAGGTAGTAATGTCGTGCATAATGCAGGTGGGCATCGGCCCACACTGCATGCCCCAGTCAGACTGGGGTTCTTTAGAAGTGGACACATGTAGGTTAAACTCCCTGTGGACCCACTGCCTGGGTGGGTGCCAGGAAGCCACCGGCGGTACATAGAAATATCCCATTGCATTGCCCAACACAGCTGAGGTAGTAATGTCGTGCGTAATACAGGTGGGCTTCGGCCCACACTGCATGCCCCAGTCAGACTGGGGTTCTTTAGAAGTGTACAGATGTATTAAAAACTCCGTGTGCACCTACAGCATGGGTGGCTCCCTGGAACCCACCGGCGGTACATAAAAATATCCCATTGCATTGCCCAACACAGCTGAGGTAGTAATGTTGTGCTTAACCCTTTCCAATCCAATTTGTATATGGTTTTCCTAGGGGGCTTACTCTTTTTCTGCCGTTATACAACGGCGCTATATGCTGGCTAAAGCCAGTACTGCATGAGCTGACACGTAGGATAGGCTCCGACAGCAGAGAGGCTGGCAATATACAGTAATAGAACCCCGACGGACGTCTACCAACAACGGAGCTGTACAGCCTTAAACCCTAATGTCTTCACAGGTCACACAGTGGACTGGAAAGGGTTAATGCAGGTGGGTTTCGGCCCACACTGCATGCCCCAGTCAGACTGGGTTTCTTTATAAGTGGAAACAGATGCATTTATAATTCCCTGTGGACCCACAGCATGGGTGGGTGCCAGGAAGCCACCGGCGGTACATAGAAATATCCCATTGCATTGCCCAACACAGCTGAGGTAGTAATGTCGTGCATAATGCAGGTGGGCTTCGGCCCACACTGCATGCCCCAGTCAGACTGGGGTTCTTTAGAAGTGGACAGATGTATTAAAAACTCCGTGTGCACCTACAGCATGGGTGGCTCCCTGGAACCCACCGGCGGTACATAAAAATATCCCATTGCATTGCCCAACACAGCTGAGGTAACGTCAGCTGTAATGCAGGTGGGCTAAAAATTAATTTGATTACACTGTAGGCGAGGGCCCACAAAAATTGCTGTATCAACAGTACTAATGTACATCCCAAAAATTGGCCATGGCCAGCCAAGAGGGCAGGTGAAACCCATTAATCGCTTTGGTTAATGTGGCTTAAGTGGTAACTAGGCATGGAGGCAGCCCAGTGTAACGAAAAATTGGTTCAAGTTAAAGTTCCAACGCTTTTAAGCGCATTGAAACTTATAAAAATTGTTCAGAAAAATTATTTGAGTGAGCCTTGTGGCCCTAAGAAAAATTGCCCGTTCAGCGTGATTACGTGAGGTTTCAGGAGGAGGAGCAGGAGGAGGAGGAGGAATATTATACACAGATTGCTGAAGCAGAAATGTCACCGTTTTGGATGGTGATACAGAACGATGCTTCCATCCGCGGGTGCAGCCTACGTATTGCTTAAGTATCACTGCTGTCCACTGGTGGAGAAGAGAAGTCTGGGGAAATCCAGGCTTTGTTCATCTTGATGAGTGTAAGCCTGTCGGCGCTGTCAGATGACAGGTGGGTACGCTTGTCCGTGATGATTCCCCCAGCTGCACTAAACACCCTCCCTGACAAGATGCTAGCCGCAGGGCAAGCCAACACCTCCAGGGCATACAGCGCGGGTTCGGGCCACGTGTCCAGCTTTGACACCCAGTAGTTGTACGGAGCAGAGGTGTCACGGAGGACGGTGGTACGGTCGGCTGCGTACTCCCTCACCATGTTCTTACAGTGCTCCCTACAACTCAGCTTGGACTGGGGAGGTGTGAGACAGTCTTGCTGGGGAGCCATAAAGGCCTTGGAGAGTGTTCCCCTGCCTGCGCTGAACATGCTGCCTGATCTCCGCGCCTCCCCTTCTACTTGGCCCGTGGAACTGCGCCTTCTGCCACTAGCGCTGTCAGATGGAAAGTTTACCATCAGTTTGTCCACCAGGGCTCTGTGGTATTGCATCACTCTCAAACCCCTTTCCTCTTCGGGAACGAGAGTGGAAAGGTTATCCTTATACCGTGGGTCAAGCAGTGTGTACACCCAGTAATCCGTAGTGGCCAGAATGCGTCTAACGCGAGGGTCACGAGAAAGGCATGCCTAAATGCCGTGTGTGTACCTGTACGCAACATATAGCTGTCCTCACTAGGAAGATCACTTTGAGTATCCTCCTCCTACTCCACAGGCCATACACGCTGAATGGATGAGAGGCAAGCAGCATGGGTACCCTCTGCAGTCGGCCCAGCTGTCTCTTCCTCCTCAGGCTCCTCCCCCCCTCCTCCTCCTCCACCATGCGCTGAGATTTAGACATGAGGGTGCTCTGACTATCCAGCGACATACTGTCTTCCCCCGCCTCCGTTTCCGCCCGCAAAGCATCTGCCTTTTTGCTTTGCAGGGAACTTCTCAACAGGCATAGCAGGGTAATGGTGACGCTAATGATTGCAGCATCGCCGCTCACCATCAGGGTGGACTCCTCAAAGTTTCCAAGGACCTGGCAGATATCTGCCATCCAGGCCCACTCCTCTGTAAAGAATTGAGGAGGCTGACTCCCACTTCACCGCCCATATTGGAGTTGGTATTCCACTATAGCTCTACGCTGCTCATACAGCCGGGACAACATGTGGAGCGTAGAGTTCCACCGTGTGGGCACGTCGCAAAGCAGTCGGTGCACTGACAGATTAAACCGATGTTGCAGGGTGCGCAGGGTGGCAGTGTCCGTGTTAGACTTGCGGAAATGTGCGCTGACCCGGCGCACCTTGCGGAGGAGGTCTGACAAGTGTGGGTAGCCTTTCAGAAACCGCTGAACCACCAAATTAAAGACGTGGGCCAGGCATGGCGCGTACGTGAGGCTGCCGAGCTGCAGAGCCGCCACCAGGTTACGGCCGTTGTCACACACGACCATGCCCGGTTGGAGGCTCAGTGGCGAAAGCCAGCGGTCGGTCTGCTCTGTCAGACTGTGCAACAGTTCGTGGACCGTGTGCCTCTTCTCTCCTAAGCTGAGTAGTTTCAGCACGGCCTGCTGACGCTTGCCCACCGCTGTGCTGCCGTGCCGCGCAACACCGACTGCTGGCGACGTGCTGCTGCTGACAAGTCTTGATTGCGAGGTAGAGGTTGCGTTGGGGGAGGAGTAGGAGGAAGGTTTAGTGGAGGTGGCTTACACCGCCGCAGATACCAGCACTGATCTGGGGCCCGCAATTCTGGGGGTGGGTAGTACATGAGCGGTCCCAGGCTCTGACCCGGTCCCAGCCTCCACTAAATTCACCCAATGTGCCGTCAGGGAGATATAGTGGCCCTGCCCGCCTGTGCTTGTCCACATGTCCGTTGTTAAGTGGACCTTGCCAGTATCCGAGTTGGTGAGGGCGCGTACGATGTTGCGTGAGACGTGGTTGTGCAGGGCTGGGACGGCGCACCGTGAAAAATAGTGGCGACTGGGGACAGAGTAGCGCGGGGCCGCCGCCATCATGTTTTTGAAAGCCTCAGTTTCCACCAGCCTGTATGGGAGCATCTCCAGGCTGATCAATTTGGCTATGTGGACATTTAAAGCTTGAGCGTGCGGGTGCGTGGCGGTGTACTTGCGCTTTCGCTCCAACGATTCTCTTAGCGACAGCTGGACGCTGCGCTGAGAGACATTGCTGGATGGGGCCGAGGACAGCGGAGGTGAGGGTGTGGGTCCAGGCCAGGAGACGGTCGTGCCTTTGTCGTGAGAGGTGGGTTGGATCTCATTGGCAGGTTGGGGCCCAGGAGGAGAGGCAGTGGCGCAAGCTGGAGGCGGTGAACGGCCTTCGTCCCACCTTGTGGGGTGCTTGGCCATCATAAGCCTGCGCATACTAGTGGTGGTGAGGCTGCTGGTGGCTGCTCCCCGGCTGATCTTGGCACGACAAAGGTTGCACACCACTGTTCGCTGGTCGTCCGGTGTCTCCGTGAAAAACTGCCAGACCTTAGAGCACCTTGGCCTCTGCATGGTGGCTTGTCGCGAAGGGGTGCTTTGGGAAACAGCTGGTGGATTATTCGCTCTTGCCCTGCCTCTACCCCTGGCCACCCCACTGCGTCTTCCAACCTGTCCTGCGGCTGCAATTGCCTCCCCCTCTGAAGACCTGTCCTCAGTTAGCTTATCACACCAGGTGGGGTAAGTCACCTTATCGTCCAGCGGCCCTTCCTCCAAATCCTCTGTGCGCTCCTCCCTCGGACTTACTGCCCTCACTACTACCTCACTGATAGACAACTGTGTCTCATCGTCATCGTCCTCCTCACCCACTGAAAGCTCTTGAGACAGTTGCCGGAAGTCCCCAGCCTCATCCCCCGGACCCCGGGAACTTTCCAAAGGTTGGGCATCGGTCACGACAAACTCCTCCAGTGGGAGAGGAACCATTGTTGCCCAATCTGGGCAGGGGCCCGAGAACAGTTCCTGGGAGTCTGCCTGCTCCTCAGAATGTGTCATTTTTATGGAGTGAGGAGGCTGGGAGGAAGGAGGAGCAGCAACCAGAGGATTCAGAGTTGCAGCAGTGGACGGCGTAGAAGACTGGTTGGTCGATAGATTGCTGGATGCACTTTCTGCCATCCACGACAGGACCTGCTCACACTGCTCATTTTTTAATAGAGGTCTACGACGTGGACCCAAAAATTGCGATATGAAGCTGGGGACTGCAGAAACTGTCCTCTCTCCTACTCCCGCAGCAGCCGGCTGCGATTCACCTGGACCAGGAACTCGTCCTATGCCCACACCCTCACTTGGGACTCCGCGTCCTCGACCGCGACCGCGTCCACGTCCTCTGCCCCTACCCCTACCCCTACCCCTCAGCATGCTGGATTAAGAATCGAGCAGAGACAGAGCAGTGTAAAAATGTTTGTGAATTATTGCCGCGCAGTTGGAGGCTGCCAGCGGTAATATAACGCTAAATGAAGCCAGAGATAAATTATAAGGAAGGCTGCACTTAGTCCTTGCTGTGAACTATGCAGTTTGGATGGACGTGAAGTCCCACAGGCTACACAGGCAAATGCACTGGGTCTCCGGTAGCCGTAAAAAGTAATTTAAAAAAAAATCTCCTTATTTTTCTATGCAATGCAGGCTGAGGCTATGCAGTGTGTATTGCACTTTCAATCTATGGGCGTCGGGCAGACCGTGAACTTCTGAGACAGCACATGTATAACACAGAGCGTTGTAGAAAATGTGTGGTTTCTTGGTGTACACTTAGAGGCAGAGTGCAGTGAGGCAATGCAAAGTGCGGACAGAAATATGTTTAAATGAAGGCTGCACGCAGGCCTAGCTGTGAACTATGCAGTTTGGATGGACGTGAAGTCCCACAGGCCACGCAGGCAAATGCACTGGGTCTCCGGTAGCCGTAAAAAGGAATTTTTTTAAAAAAATCTCCTTATTTTACTATGCAATGAAGGCTGAGGCTATGCAGTGTGTATTGCACTTTCAATCTATGGGAGTCGGGCAGACCGTGAACTTCTGAGACAGCACACGTATAACACAGAGCGTTGTAGAAAATGTGTGGGTTCTTGGCATACACTTAGAGGCAGACTGCAGTGAGGCAACGCAAAGTGCGGACAGAAATATGTTTAAATGAAGGCTGCACGCAGGCTCTGCTGTGCAATACAGAGCTACTACAACTCCCAGCAACCACGGAGTTAAATGCACATGGTCACAGGTTGCCCTAAGAAGAACCATTGGGGTTCTTGTAGACAGGATTCTACACTACCACTGTCCCTGCCTGACCAATACTGCCCCTATACTCAAGTACAGACTGCAGTCTGAGAACGCTACAGCCTGCACGCTTGATATACATAAAAAAAAATTTTGTGCAAAACTGCTCACAGCAGCCACAACAGTAATGCACTAGGTGAGCTGTGGCCCTAAGAAGGACCGTTGTGGTTCTTGAAGACGCTAACACTGTCCCTATAGCAGCAGCAGCATCAGCATCAGCAGCACTGTCCCTGATCTCTCTTAGCATGTGTTTGTGGCGAGCCGCGGGCGGGGCAGATTTAAATACTCGGGGGTTACTTGATCTCGCCAGCCACTCACTGCAGGGGGGTGGGATAGGGCTGGAACGTCACAGGAGGAAGTTGTAATGCCTTCCCTGTGTTTCTATTGGCCAGAAAAGGGCGCAAATTTCTCAGGGAAGGAAATGTAATGGAGTGGAGTGCCGCGTGGTGCTTGTCTCGAGTAACGAGCATCTCGAACACCCTAATGCTCGAATGAGTATCAAGCTCGGACGAGTGCGCTCGCTCATCTCTAGAGGGCACCTATTTCTCAGAACCTGTACCCTTCATCTTTAAAGACTCTAGCAATTACCCTGGCTGCTAGTGCTGCATCATTAGGGCTCTTAAAAGCAATTTAGCTAAAAGTCACAGATGCACCACGGCCGATCACTATGAAGAGAAATTGCACAGAGAGGCTCCAAACCAAACTTCTCAACCTGAAATAGTCCCTAAAAACTGTTCTTATGAAAGGGAGGCCCCAAAATTCGCATGGTGCTAAGTCATTTCTGAGAACTGTGTTTGAGTCACATTGCACAATAATTCACTTGTGGGATATTTCTAAAAATTACAAACCCAGAGTGATAAATATTGGGATTTAACTCCTGTTGTGTTACAGAAGAAGTATTAGAACTGAACATCTGGAAAAAATACTTAAAGGGGTTGTCCCGCGCCGAAACAGGTTTTTTTTTTTTTTCAATAGCCCCCCCATTCGGCGCGAGACAAACCCGATGCAGGGGTTAAACAAGAAAACCGCACAGTGCTTACCTGTATCCCCGCGCTTCGGTGACTTCTTACTTACCGGTTGAAGATGGCCACCGGGATCTTCTCCCTCGGTGGACCGCAGCTCTTCTGTGCGGTCCATTGCCGATTCCAGCCTCCTGATTGGCTGGAATCGGCACGTGACGGGGCGGAGCTACAAGGAGCCGCTCTCCGGCACGAGCGGCCCCATTCAGAAAAGAAGAAGACCGGACTGCGCAAGCGCGTCTAATCTGGCGATTAGACGCTGAAAATTAGACGGCACCATGGAGACGAGGACGCTAGCAACGGAACAGGTAAGTGAATAACTTCTGATAACTTCTGTATGGCTCATAATTAATCCACAATGTACATTACAAAGTGCATTAATATGGCCATACAGAAGTGTATAGACCCACTTGCTTTCGCGGGACAACCCCTTTAAATACTTAAAGAGTTAACAGACTTTGTAAATGCCGTTTTGAATACTTTAAGCAGTGCAGTTTATAAATATGGTGATTTATGGGGATTTCTAATATATGGGTTCCTTTAGCCCTTCCCGCTCCAGGACGTACATTTCTACTGGCTGCAGGGAGGTGATTGCTATTTTTTTCTTACTACACATTTTGTCCCCTCATTCCCACCAATGATTACTATGTCGGAGAACCACTTTAACCCCTTAATGACGTGGCCCACCCTTTTTTTTCCATTTTACTTTTTTCCTCCCCCCTTTTAACAAATCTTAACTCCCTTATTTATTCATTGACGTCGCTGTATGAGGGCTATTTTTCAATGGCGCTACTCGTGGTGAGTCCCTTTCTCCCTGGACACTGTGACAATGCTGTCACAGTGTTCAGTGATGAGGGGACTCCCCGTGGAGATGAAGAAATCCTCTGCCACAGCTGTTACAGCTCTTCCAGAGGATCGCGGTCTTCACTATATGTTCTCAATGGGGCTGGCAATGTTGCCGCCAGCCCCACTGACCACAAGGTGTTTCACATCCAAAAAATCCTGAATGTCGCAGTTACTTGCGTTTTTAAATCCACTGCCCTATATTGACCGGTGCGAATTTTTGTGGGCAGGTAAAAATCGGACATTTGACCACTGCCATTGAAAAGCATTGGTTCTAATAGATGTGAATCGCAAACGCAAAAAAACATGTGCAGCTAAAAAACGCCCATCTGACTAAGCCCTTATAGCAGTGTTAATGCCCATTTAGACACAACGATTATCGCTCAAAATTTGGTAAAATAGCCATCTTTTGAGCGATAATCATTGTGTGTAAATGTGCCTATCCTTCACTGTTCACCCAAACAATGGAACTCAGTTCTGCCTGAAAACTATCATTCAGCAGAACAGCTGATAAGCAGGACCGCATGCTGTGCTTTGCCCGGGTGAGAGCTGATAACAGCTGATTGCTTTGTCTCAGCTATTTTCAGCTGTCAGCTCTGATGCAGAATAAAGCAAAAGTAATCAGGGAACAGAGGTTGGTGTGTTCTCTGATTACAGCTCCCGGCGGCTCACATGCTGCTACTTGGGACTAATAGGAATTAGCCCCAAGTAGTAGTTAATGCAAAATGATCACTCAAAAGCCATCTTTTGAACGATCATCTTTGCAGTGTAAATGCACCTTATGTTGGTATTTGTGTTTAGCCCTGTTAAGTCATATTACATCGTGATAAGTTTTACTTATTTATATTGTTTTCTCCTTTGTGTTTTGTTATATTTATATCTATTCGATTGGTTGATGCTTTGTAGAGTTTTTAATCTATATATATAAAGGTAAAAACCTTTGCGAAATGACTCACTCAATGACTGACTCGCCACTAATTCTCTGACTTCTCGGTGTTGTATATTATTTGGCATGACCATTCTTTAGGTTCTAAATAGGAAAAGTTAAGGGGTCGCAACTTGATTATTCAATTGTAAGCGTAGAAGTAATTAACCCCCTATTTTATGTACCTAATCTTAATCTCTAACTTCCCAGTGGCATGGAAGTTTGAAATTTGGCACGACCATTCTTTAGGTCGTAAATAGGAAAGTAAGGGCTCACAACTTGATTATTTAATTCTAAACAACAAAGTAAGTGACCCCCTATGTAATGTAACTAATAACATATCTGTACCACACCTAAATAGTAAAAGTAAAGGGGTTGCAACATGTTTATTCAATTCTATGTGTGAAAAACTTTGTGAAAATCCATGATACATGACATAGTTCTTTTATCAAAAACCATAAATCCTAGGGAAATGATTTGCATAGTGAGGAGAATCTACCTTACGTCTATGTGTATATACTGAGGAGAATCTGCCATACCTATATGTGTAAATATTGAGGAGAGTCTAACTGACCTCTGTGTACATATACTGAAAGGCTGTAAAGTACATAAGGAAGCGGCCATGGACTACAGATATGGAGCATGCCTTTAAGGCTGAGAAGGGGCTGCAACCTCCACTCTGGAGGTAAATTTGAATAAAATGGGGCACTACCTTTTAGGGTCAAGAGTGAGAAGAGTGGGAGGTAGCACATTCTATAAAGAGATATTGGTACATGCAGTCTGAGGGGAATCTAACACTCCTCTATGTGTATACATATTTTATTCCTTGAAGTAACCATGACTTCATAAAATTTTCAGTGTGAACAACAGGTTAATACCTGTACCAAATTAACTCAGGTGAAGCCAGGTATATCAGCAAGTGTTTATATATACATCAATGGATATTTTGTTACAATGTTCAATTTATGGAAACAGCTTGTCAGTCATTTGTAACAGCGTATCCTTATCATGCCCCTGTCCCACCCCCTCCGATTGCAAACACCCGGAGGGGAGGAGAGAAGAGGAGAGAAGAGGGAGGGAGTTTAGCAGTCACACTGCTAAACTCCCTCCCACCTCCCTTTTCTGGCTGCTGTCATTGGCTCCCACAGAAGACCATGCAGCAGCTGACATATTCCGGACAGAAAGATAGTTCCAGGACTATCTTTTCGTCCCGGCATGAAAGCGCCTGGCGCTATATTGGCCTGGTCGGGCAGTTTTATGCTGTGGGAATATGGCCATGTGATCTGATGCATTGGAATTCAATGAATCAGATAGTATATCAGCCAGCTGTGAAAATGGCGGCCGATATATGCTCATGTGAAAGAGCCCTCAGGTTTATCATCCTGGGTGAGTATTGGGAGATATTTAAAAAAGATGTTTCTAATATATTTGAAGTTGTTACAGTATGGATTTGAAAATACCATGCCTACTTCCTCAAACCAATCAACTCAGCTTTGATGGTTGGATAGGAGCATTTCCTGAGCTGTAAATGTTTTGTTGCCCTATGAGTCATCCATGGCCCGTAGCACTGTTCTGAAAAGCATTGCTGGATATCCAAATGCATATGTAGGAAATCAGTTTCTGTTGAATGTGCCCTCCTAGCTCTATTTTTTCCCTACAGAGATTTCCCTTCACTCTGTGGTGCCGGTGACAATCGTCAGCACTTAAGATGGTATTGTAAGTCATCAGCTTGGGATAAGGAGGTAAAAACCTTAACAAAATCTGCATTTCCTGTTAAATTGATGTGCAAAAAGAATACACTGGAACAGTTTATGGAGCCTGTAAATTTATTATTATACAATTTTTTATTTATATACCCTAACAAGTCCAAAAAGCACTTCTTACTATCCACTGGACCATCATGGCTGGATGCCACATCAAGACCTCAAACTACAACAATATTTTCGATGAAGCATCTATACTTTAGGTTTAATCCATTGTTATTTTAAATGGGATTCAACCTTTTTATGTACTTATGCTGTGAACAAGACCTATAGCAGGTTTGAATGTGTTTGACTGCACACTGTCATTTGGACACTTTCCTGTACCATTTTCAAATAAGGCCTCATTCAGAGGAGCACTGTTTTAGAGCTTGAGAGGCAGGTGAAAAGAGCACTTCTGTAGGAACCAATGGGTTCCTATAGAAGCGTTCACATGAGCGTTTGTTAGACACTCTGAATTAGCACATCTAACAAAGATAGGACATCTGTGGCTACAATGCCTGCATCTAAGGTCCGTGCTGTGTGAAAAGATACGACCTCACCTATCTTTGGTGCGAGAAGAAGATTCCCCGCTGCTTACAGCAGGACATTTAATATGTGCTACCCTGAAGGACATTTTAAATATCCCACTGTAAACTTCTGTTAGGGCTTAGTCACACGGGCGCATCGATGCCCGTGTTACTGCAGGAAGGAGACGGCCGCACTTCAGGACGGACATCTCTCTGCAACCCCCGGAGAAAAGAACATGTGACAGGCCTCATTGCCTGTCATGTGTTCTTTCTTATGTGCTACGGGGCTTCCTTTTGGACCAAAACACCTAGGTCCTTAAAGGATCAACAGACACCATAGAAATCACAATGATGGCAGATCCACTGAAAATATGTGGATCGGTCAACAGAAATCTCATACTAGATCCAAATCAAATCTGTCAACAGACAAAGCCAAACTTTTGCCGAAAATTTTGGTCAAGTAGTATAGTGTGTAAATTTTTGTTTTGGATTTTACTGAACATTTAATATTTTGTCATTCGATAAAGCTTTAGAGAATCTTGGATTCCAAACCATGAGCACTTTATAAATCCTTTACAGATCATCTCTAGTCACACTCCTTACCATTTCACATTTGTGAAAATATTTATATGCATTCAAATTAAGGAATTACTTTAATAAATGATGTACCAGATTATAGAAATTTTACTGCATTTGTATGTTTAAAATTTCAAACTCAGCATCTTTCCAGTATTTTTTGTGATTTTTTTGGCAACTTTTCTAATCGCTCCTAGGACTTCTTTGTTCCTTAGGCTATATACAAATGGATTTAACATCGGGACCACAGCCATATATAACATTGAGAGAAGTTGTCCTTCTTCTTCAGATTGCTTAGATTCAGGTTTTAAATACAAGAAAATAATTGGTCCATAGAATAATAAAACAGTTATAATATGGGATGAGCAGCTAGAAAATGCTTTGAGCCGACCGTTGGAGGAACGGATTGTTAAAATTGTAGAGAAAATTCTTGCATATGAGATCAAAATAAATATCAAAGTGAAAACTACCAAACAGATATCTTCTGCAAAGAAGACCATTTCCCTGCCTGTGATGTCACTAGAAGAGAGTGCCATTAAAGCTCTGGACTCACAAAAGAAATGGTTGATCTTGTGAGAGTAACAGAATGATAATGTAGATATCAGTAATACTAACATCAGGGAATTCAAAGCAGTGAGAACCATGCAGGAAGTTACTATAAGAAAACAAACTTTCCTTGTCATGATCAAAGAATAATGTAGAGGAGAACAAACTGCCACATAGCGATTATAAGCCATAGAGGCCAGAATAGAATTTTCAGCAGTAGCACAGAATATGGAGAAAGACAGTTGAGTTATGCAGCCATAGTAGGAAATCATCTTGTCTTCTGTTATAATGATGGATAACATCTTTGGGAGAGTGGAAGAGACAGAGATGATGTCAAGAGAAGAAAGATTACACAAGAAGAAATACATGGGAGTGTGAAGTTGGGGTATACTATATACCAGAACAATGATAATCAGATTTCCCACTGCTGCTAGCAGATACATGAATAAAAACCCAGCAAATATAAAAATTTCATTCATTTTGGAGGTGGAGAATGGAGTCAGGGAGAATTCAATCTCTGTAATATTTGCACATAAATCCATTGTGAGAACCTGCAAAGAAGAGGACGTCCACATAAAAGGTGTTGAAGTCATCTACTTAAATCTACACAATTGCTAAAAAAATCAATATGCTCTTGAAAATAACACATTTCATAAAATGTTAGCATATTTTAGCCAAAATATCAAAAACTGCCTCATTTTTATTATTTATAAAATGCTATAAGAAATTTGTGACAAATTAGTATAATCTGTTAAATAACAGAATATAATTTACATGTTTAATACTTCATCGAATAATTGTTAAATTTATTTTTAATTCAAGTTTTTATATTAAACCTATTTTTAAAAAATATATATATATATTTTTTTTTATTTTACTTTAGTTCATTTGGAACTAAAAATCAATAAGAAATGGATTAATAATTTTAATTAAAAAAAAACGAAGTGCAAAAAGATTTGGTTTCAAAGTAATGAAAATAAGACTGGATGATACCCCTAATTCAATGTTTTCTTGTTGAGCACTAGCTTAGATATATTTTTGCAAATAATGTACATCCCGATATTTAGCTGAAATTAATTGACTTACTTTGTGCTTTCAACATTTTCTCTATTTCACTTTAAAAAAAAATACATTATTTGAAAATATCATTTAAGCGGACTCACATAAATGTAACACGGACTTAAATCCGAGCTCATTCCTGGTTTAATGATTCAATGATCAGCTTCATGGAAAGCTAGAATCTTATTGCGCTTATATGAAACTTGTTTTATGCTCATTTTAAACACATTTTAAAGATACCTGAGAATTCATGGTTAAGATCTCCACAAGGAAATTAACTTCAACAGTTCATAAAAACCTGTGATGTTAATAGACTTGCCAAGGACACTGAAGCACACGGCTACTATTACATCTCATCATAGGATACCAGTGTAGAAGGAATTCTTGACATAGTCCTTTCCTGCAACCATCACATATAGATGTGGATAGATACTTTTCAGCTTGCTCATGATTATAAAGATGTGTGAATACCTTAGAGAAAAAATTAATATTTCTCCTGTGGCATCTCGTTATCTGATATTTAATGTACTCTATTTACTAAAACGATATTTGGGATAGATGCAGAAAATATATTTAAAAATGAAGACCTTGCTTATAAAAGTTATAAAAAAAACTTTTTTTGCTGAAACCTGAATATGAATTTAAAGGGATTCTCTGGTTACTGGACAACATACCCTTTAACACCCACAATGCTAAAACAAGAGAAGGAATCATTTAATTATGTTTTAATTCCATTTCTTTGCTTCACAAATGGAATAAAGAAATGTAAATCCCTAATGATGTGAACGCGCCCCTACAGGTCTTTGTGCAACCACAGGAAAAACATATTTTACAATGTTTTCACCTGGTATGATACTGTTGTGGATTTCCTTTTGTGTCCACCGACTTGATCAATTTGGAATGTTGCAAAAAAATTGCAAAACAGATTAAAAAATATAGCGTGTCTATGTTAAGTTTCATCTTGTCAGCAAAGTTTGAGAAAAAGATGTTTCATTACAGGAAGTAGAGCTATTGCACAGATGTAAGAACATATTTCTATATTTGTATCAGAACAGAAGGCAAATTCACAAATGTCCACTACCAAAGGCCCACAGTCCAAAATATTGAAATATTGGGTTTCCACTACAGACCCCCCCTTGAAACTATCTGTTTCACTAAACTCGCCCTGCTCCGTCCCACCCCAATCCCCCACCGCTGACCCTAGACTCGCATTGTGTTGTAGACGACTGGGGCTACCACTGCCATGGGGGTATAGGATGGTTCGACATCATCATATTCTGGATCCATGATGACGACGTTTGCGCTGACAGTGGGCTTTTTGTTGGACATCATAGTGAGACAGGTGGACCAGGCAGTCATCAGGGTCAAAACACACTGTATGCAACAACAAACAGAAATTAGGATGACTATAAAGGTGACAAATATAATTGATAACTTTATCAGTATAGACTCTAGTGTAGAATGTTTTGAAGACTCAGTAGAGTGGCGGTCTTTCACAACTGTCGCTTAGGCTGTAAATGCCCCTCCGATACCTAGCTGTGGGTTCATGGCAATCGGGTCTTTGGTACATGTGGAGGTCTAGGCTATCACCTGGGATCTCGAGGCATTAGGTTAGGAGAGGTGCGGCTTTTACTATTTCAGGTAAACACTGCATAACTTGTGTAGAACCCGCCTTCTTGATGCTACCTCGATTCATCGACAAAGAGTGCAAAATTAGGACTATCTAATGACTGATCAACATGACTAAACCTTTGTCTCATTAGTAAGTGCATGATCATATCTATCAGTCTGGAAGGAAAGAGCTACAAGGTGATTATTCCCACTTCCCTTTTCCAGAGGAGGCAAGGTAACAGGACCAGGGGCGTTGTAACACCGGCATGTTGTGTGGCATGAGCAGAGTGCACTGCAGATAAAATAAAGCAAAATCTTAGCGAAAACCTATCAGTGTTCTAAATACACAATATTTTAAAACTGATTTTTTCTGTTCTGCTGTTAGGTATGTACCTAACTGAGGAAGCAGACTAAGGTTAGCTCTTTTTAGTTAGTGCGGTCAGCTTCTTAATGGCAACTGCGTCTTTACCTGCGGGTCACGTGTTGTCTGGAATGTAGGTACAAGTCACCCCTATCATCTTACAGACACTCCCTTTTTTGGCTAAAATCGTACCTAGTGGCATTCTATTTTGAAAAGTTATAGTCGAGGTAGGTCCTATTGGTCGACTAGACCCTATAAGGCATCTCTACTATAACTTATAAATAGCTGCTAATTATAATAAACATAATTAATCTGGTCAACATTTTATTTACCATAATGATCAGGAAAATGGACTCGAAACTAGCTTTAACGTGGTCTCTAATTTTTTAAAAAACTCGTCAGGTACCCCCCTTGGCTGTCCTATGACGTCAATGTACACGTGCAGGTCAAAACTATCACCAGTGTGCTGTTACAATACTAGTAATATGCACAGGTACGCACAGCGTGGGACTCCCTGATCTTCACCCACACCAATGTCCCTCCTGGAGATAGCCCAGATGGTGGACACGTCCAGGCCGCCTACACTGACCCTACTCTACCTAGTGACAAGACTGGAAGGAATCGCCGTACCTATGCAGAAAACAAGGATAGACCAACATGACAGGATAACTACAGAACACAGCAGAGTTGGATCAAAATAGAGTAACCATTGGGGGTAACCTCATTATCCTCAATGCTGTCTGACAGGATGTGGAGGAGCATAAGGGCTTTACTAAGGCACACTCCCCTGTCCAATTACTTTCCAGACATGATGTCACATTATTTCACCTATGAAGTGTGTACCTACGTTTACCTCATTCACTTCCGGTACCCTGTATCTGCAGATTACCACATTCATGAGCTTCTGGGTGGTTACCTGCTCATTTACCTTAGTATCAGGGTGGGCCTCCAACCTGAAAAAGACTCGAGCAACAACAAGCACATATTTATACTCCCCAACAGGTGTGAGCTGAATGTGGTCAAATTGGCAATCTCTGAAATGGGTAGAGTGGTCAAGGCAAGTGTTATATGGCCACCTTACTTCTGTCCTGACTCGCACATGGCAAAGATCATGTTAACTGGACAAATGATGCAGCAGCTACAGAGAACCTAGGTGTCGCCCATTCTTGTTCAGTGTCGACGTCATTGCTGCTTTTGATTCTGTGTACCAGTTGGGCCATCATGGGGGACAGGGACCTCTGTAGGCAAGTTCTGCTGATTGTTCGCCATACACCGTCCTGTTCTGTTGCTCCCGTCTTTAGACCATTTTGCTTTCCTTCCTCGTTGGCTTGTAACTGTAAAGTCCTTGACATATCAATGTCCAAAGTTTTATCAATGTCCAAAGTTTTTATCAAAGTCCAAAGTTTTTGCCACTGACTCATGCTGTCAGTATCTATTCTTCTTTCTTCCACGGCTTGAGGGCCGCTGCCTTTGCTGTGCTGTCGGCGAGGGTGTCGTCTCTCGCTTCTCCATTGTAGAAATCGGTGTGAGCTCTCCATTGCCAGGTAGTAGTAGTAGGGTTTCCATGAGACTCTGCACCGCTGCACCATTCTTATTTGGCTGTCCTACCGAGATAAGAAGCTGTCTGGCCTTCCATATTGGGCCATAATCATGAGCTATGCCAAATGCATTCCAGGAGTCAGTGTAAAGAGTTGCCGTCTTACCTTCTACCACTCTACACGCCTCAGTGAGGGCCTTCGGTTCCGCTTCTTGCACTGAGACATGCGGAGGCAGAGCTTCTGCGTTTAGGACATCTTATTGTGTGACCTCTGCATATCTGGTTCAGAGTCATCAATCCTCACCCTGGTACCATCTACAAAAGAAAACTCAAAATATGCATCATTAACAGTGGATTCTAATAACAGTTTTTGTCAGAATCTTGTTGCAAAGAATTTGAAAAAATTTAAAAAATAGCTGATCTGCCATACTCAGATCACCTATGCCTCCCCTCCCGTTTGAACCAGAATACCTGATTAAAAGAAGAGTAGCCGGGTTCAAGGTAGTACAACATCAGAAAGAAATATTGCGGGAGGCATGGAAAGAGCACATTGTAGCCGGATCTAATAGGCCAGAGATAAGTGCTTGGGTTGCACTTGCATGAGTATGTTCTGGATGTCATTTTGGGTGTGGACCACTAGGGGGTAGTCCAATACCAACTTAGAAGATTTGTCAACCATTGCCTGTACTGCTGCCGCCGCACAAACACATGAGAGAGCTCCTCGAGTCACTGGATCTAACCTCATGGAGTAGTATCCCAGTGGCCGTGGTTGTCCTCCGTGCTTTTGTGTCAATACTGTCGTATGGGCGGCAGTATGAAACAAGGCCCAGAAAGGTGCGGAATTTGGCAATGGGTGTAGGTACAGGTATGGCCTGGCCAGGAGAACAACCTTTCTTGCAGAACTTGGTTAGTCTTGGAGGCCTCCAGGCCTTACAGCCATCTTCTGCAAGGGAAATTAACAGTGAAATTGTGGCCGGTCGGCAGTTTTTCCAAAGCATTAGCACACAGCAGCTAACATGTGTGGCTGACCCTTCACCCCTTTTTATTTATTTATTTTTTTTAAACTAGTGGGATACTGTTTGACCAAGGGGTGTGTATCTGGGTCTCGTATATATTATCATGGTGGGTACATGCAATTTCCCTATGCCTGTCTTGTGGGTGTAAGGAACCGTGGAAAGCTGAGTTTGAGACAGGAGGAAAAAAAACAAACCTTTTTTTCTGGCTATCTATGATTCTTACCCCCTCCTTGGATAAGAGACCCATGCATCATCTAGCTTCACCCCTCTGAATTTGGCTGATCACTTACTTCCTCATTTTCTCATTCAACTTTTGCAGGCCTCGGATACAGTTTCCGGCTCGAAGGACCAATACACATCACAACCAAATAAAGTGTTATGCATCACACAATTTACATTTTACAAATTATGGGTCAACCTGCCCCGTACCTCCTGTTGATACCTGGCCTTATATTTACCTGCTTGTTTCCCATTCTTTGGCTTCTCTGCTTAACTTACTTCCTTTACACCTTGCTCCCTGTAATTTATTTTAACTTCTATATTGTCTGCGAATGTACCTTACTGGTGCTGGGACTGCAGCACCGGTAACTTCCTCTTTTTACAATCTCTCTGTCCCGTGACAGCCCCTCCCTTTTCTAACACAGAATGGAAAAGGCACAGAGACAGGATTATAATGGAGAACGTGGCTAATTTACTTTTTCAACAGTTTTTGTCCCAGACTTGTTCCTGGTCGTCCTTCCGGCGACCGGGCAGATGCAGTCTTAGATGCCGGGCATCTCCATCTGATTGGTAATGTACTGCAATTCTCCCTATTTACTGAACTGTTATACAACTTAACTGTTATATTGAACGCTGGCGTCCTTGGCATGTGTTGGTACTGACGCCATTTCAGCCCGCCTTCTCTTCCTCTGACTGACATACTATGTTGTAACTTTGTATTCTTAAGAGCCCCCTCAGGATGTGAGTGGCATATAACCTTTTACATTTGTATGACGGACGTATAACAAAGATTAGATTACATAACAAGACATACGAACAGTAGTTGTTTTGTCACAGCACATGAATTTGCTTTCGCTTCTATTCAGTGTTACAACACTTCCTCTTTTTAAATGAAGTAAGCAGCCCTTTTTTTTTTTTCCTCATTAAACAAATTCAGTTAACCCTTTTTATATATTCACTTACGGGCACAAGCCTATACTTTCAACGTTTAACAACTCACAGTTTAGCAGTCCGCCTTTATTAGAAGGGATCCAATCATGAACATCTAACCTATAAAGTCCAAACTCACAGCGCGCCGCTGTGTACGGTGTATTAATCTTGGCTATAACCCAGCCAATGCATTCTCACTGCCGACAATCCCTTCTTACAGTTGAGCAGGACTGATACTAATTCTATATGACAGACAAACAGACTATTTCTATATAAACAACTCAGCAGGATTAGCTCTAGACAACAGACAAGCACACTAACTTTATATAAAGGACAGGTAGGACGTTTTGAGCAATCTACCCTCAGACAGAGGGATCTACTCATGAACGTTCAAACGATAAACAAATATTTGTGGACACACACAAATAGACAGAGCACCAGTACGGCTGGTTTAGTCTCACTGCCCCTCGGGATGCTGTCTGGCAGTTCCCTCTCTCCTAGGTCTCTTACCAATCACAAATATAGATCCGCGCCACCACACAAATGAACCGAAGTAAAGGGGATTTTTACTCACCTGGTGCACAGCGGGATTCTTCGTGAACGCAAAGAACCCGCTTGCACCGATGATCCCCGTTTGCCTGTAGAAATAAAGATGTTTCTTCTTGCAAAAAAAGATCCCCAGTGATCCTTAAAGGAGATGCAGCAGTAGGAAAAAACCCCAGTGGGTGATAACACCTTACAATGGGGAAAATACAATCTGTAGAAGACAAAAAATCCTCCTGCGCTCTTTGTTTGGGGCTTTTTGCAATCCGAAATAGGGACTTCCAAATCACCAAAATATACAGTCAAGTATATTTTATTTATACAAAAAGGACTATAAAAGTCTTGCAACGCGTTTCGACGCTATTCAGAGCGTCTTTTTCAAGCATGACATAACACAATCATAGTTGCTTTATATAGAGTCACTTACTTTTCCTCCATGTGCGGAGTCCGGGGCTCGTGGCATGGGACGCCGGTCTCGTCGCTGCTGACGTAACCATTCAAGCGACGGCAGTTTTAATATGACGGCTCTAGTGAATGAAGTTACGCTATTGGCGTAGCTACGTTAAAAACTTACGTAGTTTGCGTAACTCCGTCCCTATGCGCTGGGCTCCGGACTCCGATAGGAGAGCATACATTTATAATTCCGCTGTCTGCGGTTTTACCTTCTAAACAATAAAAATAGGATTACATCACAACAATACTCTTGATTATGTATAAAACATATTTTTTTTAAAAAACATTAATTTAAAATAACATCTATATATATATATATATAAATATTTTATCTCTATTTTTTAAAAACTAATCACAGAGAAGGGAAGTATAGTTTTTTTATGGGTCTACATTTGATCATCTTACGAGGGTACCTATGAATTAATATAAAAAAACAATCCTAAAATGATATCAAATAACATATAATTTATTTTTATATACTAAAAAAGACCAAAAGAATATATATATGTACAAAATATAAAAATAGAAAAACCCAAAAATTATTTTTTATTCATAAAATGTAAATAAATATTATTAAGTATTGCTATTTTTTTAATAATTTTTTTTATATTTTTTCTAATACTTCATTTAGCCCTACAGGTATTAATGAATCCATCCTATAGATCCAGAACATTTCTCTGGCTCTTAATTTCGAGAAGGAGTGTGTGCGGATATATTCCAAAGGTGTAATGCGTAAATTGTTTGGATTTTTTTGATGTTTTAACGCAAAATGTTTTGAAACACTATGTTTCATATACCCTTTAGAAATATTAAATCGATGCTGATTTAGTCTGGAACTTAACGTGTTTGTAGTGCGACCAATATATTGTAGTCCACATGAGCATTCAATCAAATAAATTACAAAACGGGAACAACAATTCAGAAATTGGTCTATTTTTATATTTTTCTTCTCTCTATTACAATAGACCTCTTTTCTTCCTTGTACAATATTGTCGCAACATTTACAACGTTTTCTTCCGCATTTGTATACTCCTACTATTTTCGGTTTCTCGTACACTTCTTCTTGGAATTTTTTTAAAGGGTTCGAAGGGGCTAATGTATTTTGTAGGGTTTTATTTCTACGGTACACTATTTTTGGTTTATTTTGGATTGCTTTATAAAGTATGGGGTCTTTCATCAAAATTTCCCAATTTTTCTTAATAATTTTTTCGATCATATTACATTGTGAGTTATACTTAGTGATAAATAGAATGTTTTTTTGAACATCTAATTTATTTTCTTTCTGAGTTTTTTCTGCACAAAAAGGATCACTATAAGCTTTATTATAGGCGGCTTCAATAAGCTGGGGGGGGGGTAACCTCTATTTTTGAAACGTTCCTTTAGAATTTTTGCTTGAGAGGCATATAGGTCTATAGTGGAACAATTCCTGCGTATTCTTCTAAACTGACTAAAAGGGATATTTGTTTTCCACTCTTTTTTGTGGCAGCTAGAAAAATTTAAAAAGCTGTTACAGTCAGTGGGTTTAAAATGAGTACGCGTCTGTATTTTGCCTTCTTTAGCCATTAGGACCAAATCTAAAAACACTATTTCGGTTTTATTTATGTTACATTACAATGTAATATGATCGAAAAAATTATTAAGAAAAATTGGGAAATTTTGATGAAAGACCCCATACTTTATAAAGCAATCCAAAATAAACCAAAAATAGTGTACCGTAGAAATAAAACCCTACAAAATACATTAGCCCCTTCGAACCCTTTAAAAAAATTCCAAGAAGAAGTGTACGAGAAACCGAAAATAGTAGGAGTATACAAATGCGGAAGAAAACGTTGTAAATGTTGCGACAATATTGTACAAGGAAGAAAAGAGGTCTATTGTAATAGAGAGAAGAAAAATATAAAAATAGACCAATTTCTGAATTGTTGTTCCCGTTTTGTAATTTATTTGATTGAATGCTCATGTGGACTACAATATATTGGTCGCACTACAAACACGTTAAGTTCCAGACTAAATCAGCATCGATTTAATATTTCTAAAGGGTATATGAAACATAGTGTTTCAAAACATTTTGCGTTAAAACATCAAAAAAATCCAAACAATTTACGCATTACACCTTTGGAATATATCCGCACACACTCCTTCTCGAAATTAAGAGCCAGAGAAATGTTCTGGATCTATAGGATGGATTCATTAATACCTGTAGGGCTAAATGAAGTATTAGAAAAAATATAAAAAAAATTATTAAAAAAATAGCAATACTTAATAATATTTATTTACATTTTATGAATAAAAAATAATTTTTGGGTTTTTCTATTTTTATATTTTGTACATATATATATTCTTTTGGTCTTTTTTAGTATATAAAAATAAATTATATGTTATTTGATATCATTTTAGGATTGTTTTTTTATATTAATTCATAGGTACCCTCGTAAGATGATCAAATGTAGACCCATAAAAAAACTATACTTCCCTTCTCTGTGATTAGTTTTTAAAAAATAGAGATAAAATATTTATATATATATATAGATGTTATTTTAAATTAATGTTTTTTAAAAAAAATATGTTTTATACATAATCAAGAGTATTGTTGTGATGTAATCCTATTTTTATTGTTTAGAAGGTAAAACCGCAGACAGCGGAATTATAAATGTATGCTCTCCTATCGGAGTCCGGAGCCCAGCGCATAGGGACGGAGTTACGCAAACTACGTAAGTTTTTAACGTAGCTACGCCAATAGCGTAACTTCATTCACTAGAGCCGTCATATTAAAACTGCCGTCGCTTGAATGGTTACGTCAGCAGCGACGAGACCGGCGTCCCATGCCACGAGCCCCGGACTCCGCACATGGAGGAAAAGTAAGTGACTCTATATAAAGCAACTATGATTGTGTTATGTCATGCTTGAAAAAGACGCTCTGAATAGCGTCGAAACGCGTTGCAAGACTTTTATAGTCCTTTTTGTATAAATAAAATATACTTGACTGTATATTTTGGTGATTTGGAAGTCCCTATTTCGGATTGCAAAAAGCCCCAAACAAAGAGCGCAGGAGGATTTTTTGTCTTCTACAGGTCTCTTACCAAACTTTACCAAAGCAGCGGTACCTGTCCAGACGTTTGACAGTTCCCTGACTCTTAGGTTTTGTAACCAAACCCAGACCAAAGCAGGAACACCTAGTCAAACTACCCTGACAGGTCCCTTACTCTGACCCGAGCAGGGACACCTGTCCAGGGTCTTCCTTTCCCTTAGGGCAACTTACTGACCTCGCCAACCGACCAGTACTCTCAAAACAACAGGCATGTGAACATTCCTTTTATATCTTATGACAGGTTCTTATCACGTGATCAAGACTTAAAGAAATACCTGTCGTCGTACGGGTCCAAACCGATCGGCCTTGACACAGCACACAGACAAGCCTGAACTCAGCCACACAGGTATAGATAATTAATTTATCTTACCTTGTTCTGATGGTTTTGTTGGGCCCGCCAAGTCCAAGGTTGCCTATGTCCGTGTCTTCGGTCAGAGATGTTTGGAGCCTATCAATCACGTCCCATCTGGGTCGCCAACTGTCATGGATTTCCTTTTGTGTCCACCGACTTGATCAATTTGGAATGTTTACACCCTTCCATATTAATTCTGAATTGATAATGCGCATAAGAAGTTTTCACACTAACACAGGTTCAGCATGTATAAGGTTCCTCAATTCTGCTTTAATGTTGGGCGCGCAGCCTCTTTTAAAAGAGTTTAACATATCTGCCCATCTGGGCAGGTCAAAAGATTACATAGATACAACGTATTGTTTAATTATTGGATAAGCATCTTGCAATTCTTCCATCCTCCAGTCATCTGTGATTGGCCATCAGGTGGTGGATGGGATGAGTGGGTTGTCTTGGACCCACGTGTGGTTCCTTCGATATGATGGATGTTACATCATGAATTCGTAACTGCCTAAATCTCCCATGTTATTTGCATACGTTTCCAGTAAAATTGCTTGGGTAATTATTGTGGTATCTAAAAGCGGTACTTGTCTCAAGTGCGGTTATCTATGTCTGATCCTACTTCTAAAATTGCAAAACAGATTAAAAAATATAGCGTGTCTATGTTAAGTTTCATCTTGTCAGCAAAGTTTGAGAAAAAGATGTTTCATTACAGGAAGTAGAGCTATTGCACAGATGTAAGAACATATTTCTATATTTGTATCAGAACAGAAGGCAAATTCACAAATGTCCACTACCAAAGGCCCACAGTCCAAAATATTGAAATATTGGGTTTCCACTACAATACATTCAGGCCTTAGTCAGACGGCGTTTTTTTCACGCGATTTGCGCATGCGCATGCGTCCGGCGATTTTTTAAAACCATTGATTTGCAATGGTATTGGACACATGAGCGCTTTTTATGCGCTCGTCCGATAAATTATAGAACAGAAATCGCAGATCGCACCTATCTGCGATCTGCGATTCCTGTTCTCTTCTCTATATGCGCTCAATGGGGCCGGCGGCAGCAGCGCCGACCCCATTGAGAACATATAGAAGACAAATCATTCTTCTCTGCCACAGCTGTAACAGCTGTGGCAGAGAAGAACGATGTTTGCCCATTGAATTCAATGGAGCCGGCAATACAGCCGGCTCCATTGAAAGCAATGGGCTGCCGGCGATCGCGGCATGAATTGTCGGGAACGGCTTAAATATATAAGCCTTCCCTGCAATTCATCCAGAAATGTTTAAAAAAAAAAAAAATATATATATATATATATATACTCACCTTGTCCCGGCAGTCAGAGTTCAGCGTGGCCCGCCTGCAGTGGGTGTGAGTGGGTGTATACCAACGGCCCTGTATACCTGTGCTCTATCATTATTATCTGTACTCATCAGCCCAGAGCATCTGTTGCCATTAGAGATGAGCGAACGTGCTCGTTTAGGGCAATTACTCGAACAAGTATTGCTTTTTCAAGTAACTGCCTACTCGGGCAAAAAGATTCGGGGAGCGCCAGGGAGCGGGCAGGGTGGAGCTCTCTCTCTCTCCCCCCCCCCCCGCTTACCCCTTGCCACCCCCCGCTTACCCCCCGAATCTTTTCGCCCGAGTAGGCAGTTACTCGAAAAAAGCTATACTCATTCGAGTAATTGCCCTAAACGAGCACGTTCGCTCATCTCTAATGGCAACAGATGCATGATGTGTCTTTCACCTGCTGCACTAATTTCCTTGGGCGAAAACTACATCTATAGTCCTCAAAATTGTCAAAAGTGCTTAAACACCACATCTTGAAACCCCAGTCTGCTTTGAAATCTTTGCTTGGAAGAGACCTTGTGTATATCTACCTTGCGTTTTCTTACTGTGCTCAGGCTTGCAAATGTGCCACAATTTCAACTTTGTAGCATAGTGTGGCTGTTCATCACCATGCTTTAAGCCTCCTACACAGCTGTTTCTGTTTTAGTTAATATTAGTTAATATTTAGTTAATAGTTAATATTTCAATCAATATATGAAAGTAACAATCAAAATCACCTGTTTGGTATAAGTGGTTAATCATACACCTGACCATAAATCTACAAAATTCACAATTTTCTGCAAGTGTGCCTAAAAGAATTAATATTGTTTATAAGACAAAGGGGTGGGGTGGTGGTGGGGTGAGGGGGTCACACCAAACACAGATAGGATTTAGATTTCTCTTTTGTTCTTTCATTTTGAATTTTATTAATTGACACAAATAAAATATTAATACTCCTTTTTTGAAAGCATTCTTACTTTGCAGCATTTTTTCTATACATGCCTAAATCTTTATGAACTGTACTGTACAATAAGTTAAAACGAAAAACGTTTTGTACGGTGTTAGCCAGTAGAGCAGTAGAGCAAAATGTGATTGTTCTCTGCCAGAGAAACTGCATAATCTTGTAGATATGATACCTTTTAAGGGTTCATAAAGACGAACATCTCACAAAACATTGGGCCCAAAAGATAGCTCTGAAACTATTTTTTGGGCCGGAATACGTCGGCCGATGCATCCGAAGGTGGGAGGGAGTTTAGCAGCGTGACTGCTAAACTTCCTCCCTATTTTCTCCTCCCCTTTGGCTGATCGCAATGGGAGGAGGCAGGATGGGGGCGGAGCTAAGCGCTGCCCCATCCTGCCTCCTCCCGTTGCTGGCTGAGGACAAAGGGTGGGACAGGGGAGCTAGGCTCTGCCTCTCGCCCCTTGCCCGCAGCCAGCAATTGGAGGAGGCGGGGCAGGGTGGCATTAGGCTCCACCCCATCCCACCCCCTCCTATTGCAAAGAATGAGGGGAGGAGAACATTCAGCCATTGTGTTTTTTTGTGAAGAGTTTTACAACATCTGAGACATGTGAATGAACCTTTTCAATTCCTTTGAGGTCTTCTTCAGTTCAAGTTTTAAGCTTATGTACAGTACTGTGGAAAGGTTTTAGGCCACCTGCCACATGGCAGAGCTGGATTCCACATGTGGGGGCCTGCAGCAGAATCTGGCTCCGGCCCCCTGCCAACGGCCCTGTATACCTGTGCTCTATCATTATTATCTGTACTGTGGGATGGTCTGGACAGATACAATTTTTTTTATATGTTTTTTTTATCTGCCACCTATCTGCAATGTCAGTTGTGGAAGGGCCACGGGTCGGACGGCTTCCATTAACTTTAATGGAAGCCCTCCATGCTGAATCTGCACTAAAATGCAACATGCTGTGATTTTTCCTCCAGAAGCGGAACTTGCAATTGATTTCCGCTTGTATGCAAGAAGAAGTACTTTTCCATAGCATGTTACAAATGGTAATTGCTCTGAATCCGCGGGTGCAGACGCTTGTCGCGGATTTCGCAATGCAAATCCATTTGTGTGCAGCCAGCCCTACACTGGTGTAGAACAAATGTCGTAAGTAAGAATGCTTTCAAACATTCAAAGAAGTATTTATAGTTTATTTTCGTCAATTAAGAAAATACAAAGTAAATGAACAAAAGAGAAAGCTAAACCAAATCAATATTTGGAGTGACCACCATTTGCCTTCAAAACAGTATCAATTCTTCTAAGTATACTTGCATACAATTTTTGAAGGAATTCAGCAGTGAGGTTATTCCAAAAATCTGGGAGAACTCACCACAGATCTTCTGTGGATGTAGGCTTGTTCAAATCCTTCCATCTCTTCATGTAATCCTAGACAGACTCGATAATGTTGAGATCAGTTCTCTGTGTGATGCTAAATATCTCACTTCCATCATCAGTTCTTCTTATTCTTCTTCACGCTTAAGACAGTTCTCAATGGGATTGGCTGTATGTTTGGGGTCATTGTCCTGCTGAAGAATAAATTTAGAACAAATACGATGCCTCTCTGATGGTACTGCACGATGGAAACGTATTTGTCTCTATTTCTCAGCATTGAGGGTACCATTAATACTGACAAAATCAACAACTCCATTTGCTCAAATCCATTCCCACACTTGCAAAGAACCTCCACCATGCCTCACGTTTGCATGCAGACGCTCATTATTGCACTGCTTTCTAGCCTTACGGTGAACACATTGGCTTCTGTCATAGTCAAATATTTCAAATTTCAACTCATCAGCCCAGAGCATCTGTTGCCATTAGAGATGAGCGAACGTGCTCGTTTAGGGCAATTACTCGAACGAGTATTGCTTTTTTCAAGTAACTGCCTACTCGGGCAAAAAGATTTGGGGGGCGCCAGGGAGCGGGCAGCGGCAGGGTGGAGCTCTCTCTCTCTCCCCCCCCGCTTACCCCTTGCCACCCCCCGTGCACCCCCCGAATCTTTTCGCCCGAGTAGGCAGTTACTCGAAAAAAGCTATACTCATTCGAGTAATTGCCCTAAACGAGCACGTTCGCTCATCTCTAATGGCAACAGATGCATGATGTGTAGAGATGAGCGAGCGTACTCGGAAAAGCACTACTCGCTCGAGTAATTTGCTTTATCCGAGTATCGCTGTGCTCGTCCCTGAAGATTCGGGTGGCGGCACGGAGCGGGGAGCTGCAGGGAAGAGCGGGGAGGAACGGAGGTAAGATCTTTCTCTCCCTCTCTCCCGCCCGCTCTCCCTGCTCCCCGCTGCGACTCACCTGTCAGCCGCAGCGGCACCCGAATCTTCAGACCCGAGCACAGCGATACTCGGATAAAGCACATTACTCGAGCGAATAGCGCTTTTCCGAGTACGCTCGCTCATCTCTAATGATGTGTCTTTCACCTGCTGCACTAATTTCCTTGGGCGACAACTACATCTATAGTCCTCAAAATTGTCAAAAGTGCTTAAACACCACATCTTGAAACCCCAGTCTGCTTTGAAATCTTTGCTTGGAAGAGACCTTGCGTATATCTACCTTGCGTTTTCTTACTGTGCTCAGGCTTGCAAATGTGCCACAATTTCAACTTTGTAGCATAGTGTGGCTGTTCATCACCAGGCTTTAAGCCTCCTACACAGCTGTTTCTGTTTTAGTTAATATTAGTTAATATTTAGTTAATAGTTAATATTTCAATCAATATATGAAAGTAACAATCAAAATCACCTGTTTGGTATAAGTGGTTAATCATACACCTGACCATAAATCTACAAAATTCACAATTTTCTGCAAGTGTGCCTAAAAGAATTAATGTTGTTTAGAAGACAAAGAGGTGGGGTGGTGGTGGGGTGAGGGGTCACACCAAACACAGATAGGATTTAGATTTCTCTTTTGTTCTTTCATTTTGAATTTTATTAATTGACACAAATAAAATATTAATACTCCTTTTTTGAAAGCATTCTTACTTTGCAGCATTTTTTCTATACATGCCTAAATCTTTATGAACTGTACTGTACAATAAGTTAAAACGAAAAAAGTTTTGTACGGTGTTAGTCAGTAGAGCAGTAGAGCAAAATGTGATTGTTCTCTGCCAGAGAAACTGCATAATCTTGTAGATATGATACCTTTTAAGGGTTCATAAAGACGGACATCTCACAAAACAGCTCACTACCTCACCCAAGATCTGCTTAGGGTTATCATCCAGGGTGAGTAACTCTGCCTCAATGATTGGATAGGAGCATTTTCTGAGCTGTAACATTTTGTTGCCCTATTAATCATTCATGTCTTTTATCCCTGTTTTGAAAGCATTGCTGGACATCTAAATGCTTATGTCTGAAATCAGATTCTGTTGAACACACCCTCTTATCTTTTTCTCCTACAGGGATAGCCTATAGTGGGTGGGTGACAACTGTATACACTAAAAATGGTATTGCAGGCCATTAGCTTGTGGTATGAGGAGGTGAAACTTTCCCCAAATCCTCATTTCTTGCTAGATTGATATCCAAAAAGACTACACTGGGAGAGTTTATGGAGCCCATGAATTTATTATTATATAAGTTGTTATTAGTTTATCCTAAAAAGTCCAAAAGGCACTTCTCAATTTCAAGTGGACCATCATGGCTGGATGCCCCATCACGACCTCAAACCAATAGGATGTAGCTGTTAAACCGTTGCTGTTTTAAATGGTATTCAGACTTAGGCCTCGGTCAGACGAGCGATTTTTGGTGCGATCTGCGCATGCGATCACCGTTTCTATAGAACCATTGCTTTGCAACGGTATCGGACACATGAGCGCTTTTTATGCGCTCGTCCGATTTATTATAGAACAGAAATCGCAGATCGCACCTATCTGCGATTCCTGTTCTTCTCTATATGCGCTCAATGGGGCCGGCGGCAGCAGCGCCGACCCCATTGAGAACATATACTACACAAATCATTCTCCTCTGCAACAGCTGTAACAGCTGTGGCAGAGAAGAATGATGTTTGCCCATTGAATTCAATGGAGCTGGCAATACAGCCGACTCCATTGAAAGCAATGGGCTGCCGGCGATCGCAGGATGAATTTTCGGCAAGGGCTTAAAAATATAAGCCCTTCCCTGAAAATCATCCAAAACTGTGTAAAAAGTAAAAAATATATACTCACCTTGTCCCGGCAGACGGAGTTCAGCCGCGGCCGGCCGGCAGTTGTCCTGAACTGCTCTGAGTAGTAAATAACAACTGCTCTGTTATTTAGCTGAGAGCTACCCCTGATTGTTCCCTGCGCTGAGCCAATCAGAGGCAGCACTTACTCACCCATTCATGAATTCATGAATGAGTGAGTGAGAGCTGCCTCTAATTGGTGAGGGCTGTGACCAATCAGAGGCAGCTCATTCAGCAGGCAGGGATTTTAAATCCCCGGCTGCTGAATACTACTCAGAGCAGTTCAGGAGAACTGCCGGCCGTCCGCGGCTGAACTCCATCTGCCGGGACAAGGTGAGTATATATTTTTTTTAACTTTTTACACAGCTTTGTATGATTTCCAGGGAAGGGCTTATATTTTTAAGCCCTTCCTGAAAATTCATCCTGAGATCGCCCGCAGCCCATTGCTTTCAATGGAGCCGGCTGCATTGCCGGCTCCATTGAATTCAATGCGCTGGACAGCGCTGCACTGCTCCGGCCCGTTTCTAAGGAATCACAGCTAGGAGCAGATTGTTTGGGCGATTATTCGGCCCCGGTCACGCAATTTGCGGATGTGCATCCGTCATGCGATCCGCAAATCGTGAGAAAAAAACGCCAGTGTGACCGAGGCCTAATGCTGTGAACAAGAACCATGGGAGCTTGAAACTCTTAGGCCTCATTCAGACCAGCACTGTTTTTGTGTTTTTAGCAGTGCACAGAACGTGTTTATTTTAATAGGAACCAATAGGTTCCTATAGAAGCGTTCACATGAGAGAATGTTAGGTGTGCTGAATCAGTACACCTGACAAAAGATAGGACATATGAGTGCAAACTCGCATGTCGGCTCTGAGGTGCACACAAAGATAGGACATGTGCTATCTTTTCTACATGCTTTCCATAGGCTCCTATGGGAGCCTTGAAGACACACAGCACACACTTTGGATCGTGGGAACGGGCTACTTCAAGTCGCTTGAAGTAGCCCATTCATGCGATCTTTACAGTACTGTAGCCATGATTATTTTCTCGTGGCTATAGTGCGCGACAACAGCTCTCATCTGAATGAGGCCTCAGGAATACACTCTGTCATTTGGACTCTTTCCTGTACCATTTTTTAAAAGGGAATAAAGCAGAATAGAATTTTAATTGCGTTGCTGTTGGATTTCCATGTTTCATGTGTCTCCTGAGGATAGGTCATCAATATCTTAGTCTTGAAAAACAACTTTACACAAAGCAAACATTTACTTGTACCATTTGCTTTACCGAATAATAGACAGTGTTTACCAAATAAAGATAGAAATCGCAGATCATCTTCAGTCATTCTTACCATTTCATTTCTTAAACATTAACTTTTTAGTGTACTGCGCAGTTCAGAGATACAATTTACAAGTCTTAAAACATTAATGATTCTTTCAAATTATACATTCTCATTGGTTTTACCACTTGTCCTTGTTGTCAGAATGCAGTATTTTATCACACATAAGAAAAAGAAAAACTGAAATTATTCAACATTTTTCATGAGAAGTAGACATGAATTCTTAGTTAAATTATTCTTTAACATTCGATGGACATAAGATGTAGGATATATGGTTAGGGTTAGCTCTCCGTGGTTAGCTCCTATCAGATGTTGTTTCAGTCAGGGGTTCCACATTTCTAAATATTTGTGCATGCTGTTGTTGCGTATGGCAATAGTTTTTTCAAAAACACTATGCTCTGATACCAGGTGAACTATCTCGGTGAGTGTAGGTGGAGTGGATGATCACCAATGTCGGGCTATTAGAAGTTTTGCCAAGAGGAGAATGTGGACCACCCGGTTTCTATATATCAACGGGATCATATCCATGTCCATCAAAACCAGGCCCAATCCCGGGTCTCTGGGAATTGAGAGCCCAGTAATTGACCTCAACATTAAGAACACCACATTCCAATATGACAGCAGTTTTTGGCAGGACCAAAATATATGTTTTAATGATCCAGGTTGACCACACATTCTCCAGCACATGCCATCCCGATTTGGATCTCTCCTTGAAAGCACGGCTGGAGTAAGATACCATCTCGTGATGAGTTTTAGATGTGATTCTATTAAAGAGGCTCCTTTTGTTACCTGGTTAATTCTTTTAGAGGCCAAAATCCATTTATCTACTTGTACCTCCATCCCCAAATCTTTCTTCCAATTTATTATATGTGGTTTATTCGCTTGTCTCAAATTCCCTACAAGCACCATTTCACATTTCCGCTTCTATTTTTTTTGCATTCAAATTAAGGAATTATTTTGACAAATTCTTAACTTGATTATAGAAATTTTATTGCATTTATATGTTTAGAATCTAAAACTAGAATATTCTAGTATTTTTTGTGATTTTGTTGATACATTTTCTAATAGCTCCCCAAACTTCTTTGTTCCTTAGGCTATATACAAATGGATTTAACATCGGGACTACAGCCATATATAACATTGAGAGAAGTTGTCCTTCTTGTTCAGATTGCTTAGACTCAGGTTTCAAGTATATAAAAATGATTGGTCCGTAGAATAATAAAACAGTTATAATATGGGATGAGCAGCTAGAAAATGCTTTGAGCCGACCTTTGGCGGAATGGATTTTTAAAATTGTGGAGATAATTCTTACATATGAAATCAAAATAAATATCAAAGTGAAAACTACGAAACAGATGTCTTCTGCAAAAAATACAATTTCTCTGCCTGTAATGTCACTAGAAGACAGTGCCATTAAGGCTCTGGACTCACAAAAGAAATGGTTGATCTTGTGAGAGTAACAGAATGATAATGTAGATATAAGTAATATTAACATTAGGGAATTCAAAGAAGTGAGAACCATGTAGGAAGTTGCTATAAGTAAACAAACTTTCTTTGTCATGATCAAAGAATAATGTAGAGGAGAACAAACCGCCACATAGCGATCATAAGCCATAGAGGTTAGAATAAAGTCCTCAGCAGTAGTGCAGAATATCGAGAAAGACAATTGAGTTATGCAGCCATAGTAGGAAATAGTCTTGTCTGCTGTTATAATGATGGATAATATCTTTGGGAGTGTAGTAGAGACAGAGATGATATCAAAAAAAGAAAGATTACACAAGAAGAAATACATGGGAGTGTGAAGTTCGGGTACACTACAGACAAGGGCAATAATAATCAGATTTCCGGCTGCTAATAGATAGATGAGTAAAAACCCAGTAAATATAAGAATTTCATTAATTCTGGTGGTGGAGAATGTGGTCAGGTAGAATTCAGTCACTGTAATGTTTGCACATAAATCCATTGTAAGAACCTGCAAAGAAGAGGTCATCCAAATAAAAGGTGTTGAAGTCATTTACTTAAATCTACACAATTGCTCAAATCATTATGTTATAAAATGCTATAAGAAATTGTGACAAATTAGTATAATCTATTAAATGAAAAAATATAATTTACATGTTTTATACTTCATAGAATAAGGGCTCAGTCACACAGGCGTTTTTACGGGCGTAAAGAAGATCGCACTGCGTGCGTAAAAAAGAACGCGTAACCACGTCCATTGCCACCCATAAGATCTGTCTTTTGTCCTTTCAAATTTTGTAAAATTTGCACATGTGACAGCTGCCATTGGAAAGCATTGGTTCTATATAGTGCCATGTTTTTTAACATGCGAATAATCGCACGTTAAAACACCCGTGTGACTGAGCCCTAAGTGTTAAACTTATTTTAAAATCAAGCTTTTATATTAAATCTAATTTTAAAAATATTTTTTGGTTGTTTTTTATTTGACTTTAGTTCATTTGGGACTAAAAAATAAGAAGAAATGGATTAATACTTTCAATGGAAAAAACCTGAATGCAAAAACATTTGGTTTCAAAGTAATGAAAATAAGACTCGAAGAAACCCGATTCAATTTTTTTTGTTGAGCTTTACCTTAGATATATTTTTGTAAATATTGTACATCACAATATTTGGTTAAAATGAATTGACTTATTTTGCACTTTCAACATTTTCTCTATTTCACTTGAAAATTGTTTTAATATTTTAAAATGGTAATTAAACGGACTTACATAAACGTAAAATGGACTTGAATCCTTCCCTCATTTCAGGTCTACTGATCCAAAGTAACAGCATCATGGGAAACGTGACCCATATTGAACTTTTGTGAAACGGGAATTATTTCATAAAGATAATAAATACTTGAGAATCTATGATTTCAGATCTTGATATCAAAATGAATTTCAACAGTTGACAGAAGGCAATGAAGGTAATATACCTGCCAAAAACACTGGAACTCGCAGCCACCTCTATGTCTCATGATAGGCTATCAGTGTAGATAGATGTACTGACATAGCCCTTTGTTTCTCCTTCGCTCAAGGTTAATATAGATGTGCGAATACCTTAGAGACAAGATGAATATCTCTCCTGTGGCATCTTATCTGGTTTTAGATATTCTGTTTTATAAATTAAAAAATTGAATTGTTGCAGAAACTATTTTAGAAAATGTAAAACTTTATTATATAAATAAAACACTTTATTTGTTGAAACCTGAATAATTCATCTTTTCTCTCCCATTACTTTCCCATTATTGACCCCAAACTTATAAACTTTGTAAACATTGTTTAACCCCTTAATGACATGGCCTATTTTGGCGTTGAGGACCAAGCGATTTTTTGGTATTTTTCCATCTCCATTTTTCAAAAGCCATAACTTTTTTATTTTTCCGTGGACGCGGCCGTATAAGGGCTTGTTTTTTGCGTGGCGATCTGTAGTTTTTATCGGTGCCACTTTTGGGTATATAGACAATATCGTAAAATTTTTTTTTTTTTTTTTTAATGATAACAGGGAGAGAAAACGCATCAATTCTGCCATAGATTTTATTTTATTTTTTTACAGCGTTAATCATGCAGCATAAATGACACACTAAATTTTTTCTGCGGGTCGGTATGGTAACAACGATACCAAAATTGTTATATTTTTTTTAGGTTTTTACACTTTTTTGCAATAAAACCCCCTTTCTTTGGAAATCTTTTTTTTTTCTCTATAGCTGCATTCAAAGTCATGTAACTTTTTTATTTTTCTATGTACGGAGCTCTTTAAGGGCTTATTTTTTGCGAGACGAGCTGTAGTTTTTATTGGTACCATTTTGGGAAATGTACGGCTTTTTTGATCACTTTTATTGCATTTTTTGTGAGGCAAAATGCTAAAAGTTAGCATTTTGCATCTGTTTTTTAGCGGTTTTTTTTACGCTTTTTGTCGTACAAAATAAAAAGCATGTTCAACTTTTTGTACACGTCGTTACGGACGCGTCAATATCCAATATGTGGGGTTTTAGTTTTTTTTCCCTTTTTTTATGCTAATATTAGAAAAAGCATAAAAAAGGGGTTTTTTACATTTTTTTTTTACATTTTTCTTTTTTTTACACTTTTCTTTTCTTTTTTTTATACTATTTGAGTCCCTCTGAGGGACTTACATCACTGTGCCTATGATCGCTGTCATAAGGCATGGCAAAGCTACTGCTCTGCCATGCCTTATCGCTTGTACAGCGATTATAGGCACAGGCAATACAGGACGCCAGTGTCTGTTGCCATGGTGACAGGCCGGGCTCTCGCGATAACATCGCGAGTTCCGGCCGGAGACACACAGGGATCGCGATCCCTCTGTGAACTCTTTCCCTACCGCGATCTACTTAGATCGCGGCAGGGAAGGGGTTAACAGCGGGGAGCGCATCTCCGATGTCCCCCCGCTGTTGGAGCGGAACGCCGGCTGTGACTGACAGCCGGCTCCCGCTGCGGGATAGCACGGGATCTTATGTGATCCCGTGCTATCTCCAGGACGTACCAGGTACGTCATGTTGCGGGAAGTACCAGGCTGCCATGACGTACCAGGTACGTCCAGGAGCGGGAAGGGGTTAAATATCATTTTTTTAGTTTAACAGAAAAAAATATTTTGATAAAAAACCTGAAGATGTTAAATTAGAAGGAGACATATCAACAGAAAATGATATAATTAAATTATGTTTTTTTATTATATACCAATGTATTTTTAGTTTTTGGTGGTGTTTTTTTTCTTCCTTATGTGACTAAGCGTGAACACCTACTTGCATTTTTTTTTTTACGCGATAGCCAATGGGACTTTCTGATATTAAAAACGCATTGCACAAAAATGATAAAGCACAAACTTGCAATGCGTTTTGAACATTAGAAAGTCCCATTGACAATCACGTTAAAAATACAGAGCGATATCACAGCGTTAAAAAAACACAAGTGGGTGTTTTCCCTAACCCAGATAATCACCTACATACTAATCACTGCTTTAACAGTGGCTAGTAGAGCAATCACAATAAGCTGATGCTTCCTGTTTTTGTGTAGCTCACATATCAACTTTGCTGTATAGATTTTAGGCCTCATTCAGATGAGAGCTGCTAGCAGCAAGAAAAGTTTGCGGCTATAGTGCTGTAAAGATCGTGTGAACGGGCTACTTCACATGATCCGAGGTGCAGGCTGCTTGCTTTCCAGCTCCCATAGGAGCCTATGGAAAGCAAGCAGCAAAGATAGGACGGGTCCTATCTTTGCGCATACCTCGGAGCTGACATGCAAGTTTGCATTCTTATGTCCTATCTTTGTTAGATGTGCTAATTCAGTGCGTCTAACAAGCGCTCATGTGTACACCTCCATAGGAACCCATTGGTTTCTATAGAAGCGCTCTTTTCACGTGCCTCTCAAGCGCTAAAACAGCGCTCGTCTGAATGAGGGCTTAGAGTGTGGGTGAGTGAATTCCTGTTCTATTATACTGTTTGAGAAATACAATTGTGAGAAAATGTAAAGGAACCATTGGGATTCACTTGTTTTTTTTCATTTGAGAAGCAGTTGAGAAAAAATGATTAAGGGACTGGACTCCATCACTTCCTGGATTTATTTAACTAAGTATATTTAGACATCCCTGACACTTGGTTGTCAATGTTATGGTGGCCCTATGGCTATCATAGCAATTGGAAAGCATTATAGCTGTCATTCCTATAGGGAAAGTTAGTTCGCTCTGAGAAAAGGTTATAACTAGAGATGAGCGAGCACCAAAATGCTCGGGTGCTCGTTACTCGAGACGAACTTTTCGCGATGCTCGAGGGTTCGTTTCGAATAATGAACCCCATTGAAGTCAATGGGCGACCCGAGCATTTTTGTATATCGCGGATGCTCGCTAAGGTTTTCGTTTACGAAAATCTGGGCAATTCAAGAAAGTGATGGGAACGACACAGCAACAGATAGGGCAGGCGAGGGGCTACATGTTGGGCTGCATCTCAAGTTCACAGGTCCCACTATTAAGCCACAATAGCGGCAAGAGTGGGCCCCCCCCTCCCAACAACTTTTACTTCTGAAAAGCCCTCATTAGCAATGCATACCTTAGCTAAGCACCACACTACCTCCAACAAAGCACAATCACTGCCTGCATGACACTCCACTGCCACTTCTCCTGGGTTACATGCTGCCAAATCCCCCCCCCCACGACCCAGTGTCCACAGCGCACACCAAACTGTCCCTGCCCAGCCTTCAGCTGCCCTCATGCCACGCCACCCTCATGTCTATTTATAAGTGCGTCTGCCAGAGGAACCGCAGGCACACACTGCAGAGGGTTGGCACGGCTAGGCAGCGACCCTCTTTAAAAGGGGCGGGGCGATAGTCCACAATGCTGTACAGAAGCAATGAGAAATCCAATCCTGTGCCCCCTCCATCTGGAGCTGTACACGTGGGCATAGCAATGGGGAACCTATGTGCCACACACTATTCATTTTGTCAAGGTGTCTGCATGCCCCAGTCAGACCGCGGTTTTTTATAAATAGTCACAGGCAGGTACAACTCCGCAATGGGAATTCCGTGTGCACCCACAGCATGGGTGGCTCCCTGGAACCCACCAGCTGTACATAAATGCATCCCATTGCAGTACCCTGGACAGCAGAGCTAACGTCAGATTAAATGCAGGTGGGCTTCAGCCCACACTGCATGCACCAACCTGACCGGGCTTTTTAATTCATAGACACAGGCAGGTACAACTCCCTATTGTGAAGTCCCTGTGGACCGACAGCATGGGTGGGTGCCAGGAAGCCACCGGCGGTACATAAATATATCCCATTGCATTGCCCATCACAGCTGAGGTAATGTCATGTTTAATGCAGATAGGCATCGGCCCACACTGCATGCCCCAGTCAGACTGGGGTTCTTTAGAAGTGGACACATGCAGTTACAACTCCCTGTGGACCGACAGCATGGGTGGCTCCCTGGAACCCACCGGCGGTACATAAATATATCCCATTGCATTGCCCATCACAGCTGAGGTAATGTCATGTTTAATGCAGGTGGGCTTCGGCCCACACTGCATGCCCCAGTCAGACTGGGGTTATTTAGAAGTGGACACATGCAGTTACAACTCCCTGTGGACCCACAGAATGGGTGGGTGCCAGGAAGCCACCGGCGGTACATAAATATATCCCATTGCATTGCCCATCACAGCTGAGGTAATGTCATGTTTAATGCAGGTGGGCTTCGGCCCACACTGCATGCCCCAGTCAGACTGGGGTTCTTTAGAAGTGGACACATGCAGTTACAACTCCCTGTGGACCCACAGCATGGGTGGCTCCCTGGAACCCACCGGCGGTACATAAATATATCCCATTGCAGTGCCCAACACAGCTGATGTAAGGTCAGCTGTAATGCAGGTGGGCTAAAAATTAATTGGATTACACTGTAGACGAGGGCCCCCAAAAATTGATGTACCAACAGTACTAATGTACCTGAGAAAAATTGCCCATGCCCAACCAAGAGGGCAGGTGAAACCCATTAATCGCTTTGGTTAATGTGGCTTAATTAGTAACTAGGCCTGGAGGCAGCCCAGTAAAACTAAAAATTGGTTGAGGTGAAAGTTTCAACGCTTTAATGAGCATTGAAACGTATAAAAATTGTTTAGAAAAATTATATGACTGAGCCTTGTGGGCCTAAGAAAAATTGCCCGTTCGGCGTGATTATGTGAGGTTTCAGGAGGAGGAGGAATATTATACACAGATAGATGAAGCAAAAAGGTCCCCGTTTTGGATGGTGATAGAGAACGATGCTTCCATCCGCGGGTGAAGCCTAGAGAAGAGAAGTCTGGGGAAATCCAGGCTTTGTTCATCTTGATGAGTGTAAGCCTGTCGGCACTGTCGGTTGACAGGTGGGTACGCTTATCCGTGATGATTCCCCCAGCCACACTAAACACACTCTCTGACAAGACGGTAGCCGCAGGACAAGCAAGCACCTCTAGGGCATACAGTGCGAGTTCAGGCCACGTGTCCAGCTTCGACACCCAGTAGTTGTAGGGGGCAGAGGCGTCACCGAGGATGGTCGTGCGATCGGCTACGTACTCCCTCACCATCCTTTTACAGTGCTCCCGCCAACTCAGCCTTGACTGGGGAGCGGTGTGACACAGTCTTGCTGGGGAGCCATAAAGCTGGCAAAGGCCTTGGATAATGTTCTCCTGCCTGCGCTGTACATGCTGCCTGATCTCTGCGCCTCCCCTGCTACCTGGGCCGCGGAAATGCGCCTTCGGCCACTAGCGCTGTCGGATGGGAAGTCTACTATCAGTTTGTCCACCAGCGCCCTGTGGTATAGCATCATTCTCGAACCCCTTTCCTCTTCGGGAATGAGAGTGGAAAGGCTCTCCTTATACTGTGGGTCGAGCAGTGTGTACACCCAGTAATCCGTAGTGGCCAGAATGCGTGTAACGCGAGGTTCTCGAGAAAGGCATCCTAACATGAAGTCAGCCATGTGTGCCAGGGTACCTGTACGCAACACATGGCTGTCCTCACTCGGAAGATCACTTTCAGGATCCTCCTCCTCCTCCTCCTCCTCCTCTGGCCATACACGCTGAAAGCATGACAGGCAAGCTGCATCTGTACCCTCAGCAGTGGGCCAAGCTGTCTCTTCCCCCTCCTCCTCATGCCCCTCCCCCTCCTTCTCCCCCTCCTCCTCTGGCCATACACGCTGAAAGGATGACAGGCAAGCAGCATCTGTCCCCTCAGCAGTGGGCCAAGCTGTCTCTTCCCCCTCCTCCTCATGCTCCTCCCCCTCCTCCTCAACGCGCTGAGATATAGACATGAGGTTGCTCTGACTATCCAGCGACATACTGTCTTCAACTGCCTCCGTTTCCGATTCCAAAGCGTCTGCCTTTATGGTTTGCAGGGAACTTCTCAAGAGGCATATCAGAGGAATGGTGATGCTAATGATTGCAGCATCCCCGTTCAGCATCTGGGTAGACTCCTCAAAGTTTCCAAGGACCTGGCAGATGGCTGCCAACCAGGCCCACTCTTCTGTAATTGAGGAGGCTGACTCCCACTACGCCGCCCATGTTGGAGTTGGTATTCCGCAATAGCTCTACGCTGCTCATAGAGCCTGGCCAACATGTGGAGCGTAGAGTTCCACTGTGTGGGCACATCGCACAGCAGTCGGTGCACTGGCAGATTAAACCGATGTTGCAGTGTCCGCAGGGTGGCAGCGTGCGTGTGGGACTTGCGGAAATGTGCGCAGAGCTGGCGCACCTTTCCGAGCAGGTATGACAAGTGTGGGTAGCTTTTCAGAAAGTGCTGAACCACCAAATTAAAGACATGGGCCAGGCATGGCACGTGCGTGAGGCTGCCGAGCTGCAGAGCCGCCACCAGGTTACGGCTGTTGTCACACACGACCATGCCCGGTTGGAGGCTCAGCGGCGCAAGCCAGCGGTCGGTCTGCTCTGTCAGACCCTGCAGCAGTTCGTGGGCCGTGTGCCTCTTATCTCCTAAGCTGAGTAGTTTCAGCACGGCCTGCTGACGCTTGCCCACCGCTGTGCTGCCACGGCGCGCGACACCGACTGCTGGCGACGTGCTGCTGCTTCTGACACATCTTGATTGCGAGACAGAGGTTGCGTAGGAGGAGGAGGAGGGTGGTTTAGTGGAGGAAGCATACACCGCTGCAGATACCACCACCGACCTGGGGCACGCAATTCGGGGGGTGGGTAGGACGTGAGCGGTCCCAGGCTCTGACTCTGTCCCAGCCTCCACTAAATTCACCCAATGTGCCGTCAGGGAGATATAGTGGCCCTGCCCGCCTGTGCTTGTCCACGTGTCTGTTGTTAAGTGGACCTTGGCAGTAGCCGCGTTGGTGAGGGCGCGTACAATGTTGCGGGAGACGTGGTCGTGCAGGGCTGGGACGGCACATCGGGAAAAGTAGTGGCGACTGGGAACCGAGTAGTGCGGGGCCGCCGCCGCCATCATGCTTTTGAAAGCCTCCGTTTCCACAAGCTTATACGGCAACATCTCCAGGCTGATCAATTTGGCAATGTGCACGTTTAACGCTTGAGCGTGCGGGTGCGTGGCGGCGTACTTGCGCTTGCGCTCAAACAGTGGCACTAGCGACATCTGGACGCTGCGCTGAGAGACATTGCTGGATGGGGCCGAAGGACAGCGGAGGTGAGGGTGTGGGTGCAGGCCAGGAGACGGTAGTGCCTGTGTCCTCAGAGGAGGGTTGGATCTCAGTGGCAGGTTGGGGCACAGGGGGAGAGGCAGTGGTGCAAACCGGAGGCTGCGAACGGGCATCGTCCCACCTTGTGGGGTGCTTGGCCATCATATGCCTGCGCATGCTGGTGGTGGTGCCTCCCCAGCTGATCTTGGCACGACAAAGGTTGCGCACCACTGTTCGTCGGTCGTCAGGCGTCTCTGTGAAAAACTGCCACAACGTAGAGCACCTTGACCTCTGCAGGGTGGCATGGCGCGAGGGGGCGCTTTGGGAAACAGTTGGTGGATTATTCGGTCTGGCCCTGCCTCTACCCCTGGCCACCGCACTGGCTCGGCCTGTGCCCACACCCTGACTTGGGCCTCCGCGTCCTTGCCCGCGTCCACGTCCTCTAGGCCTACCCCTACCCCTCAGCATGGTGTATTACCAGTAGTGCAGAAACAGAACGCTGTAATTAAATGTGCCGCTTATTGGCCTGTGGTTGGAGGCTGACTTCGCTTACGGAACGCCAGGAAATAATTTGGCGCAAGCCTGCTGTAACACTTAGCTGGCTGCGTATGATTTTGTAGAACTGCTACACCCAGCACAGACAGACCCAGAACACTGAGCACAGTGACAGGCAGGCCAAATAGATTTTTTGCCCAAATTTTTTTAGCAAAGGCCCACTGCCTATATTCAATCAATAATATTAATATGTCTTCTGTCCCTGCCTGCGCACTTCTGTCCCTGGAGTATGTCACAGAACTGCAGAGTGTTGCACTGTGAACTGCAACACAATGGTGATTTCAGAGCCCAGACAGGGCCAGGAAATAATTTGGCGCAAGCCTGCTGTAACACTTAGCTGGCTGCGCATGATTTTTGTCTCAGAGATGAAAGTGAAAGTAACCCGAACATCGCGTGGTACTCGTTACGAGTAACGAGCATCTCGAACACGCTAATACTCGAACGAGTATCAAGCTCGGACGAGTACGTTCGCTCATCTCTAATAAAGAGCAATGGTGTCTGCATAAAAACTTGCCAGACTCCTATTTCAATGACTAGTATCAAGAGACAGTACTGTCTATGTGCATAGCAGCACTAGCACTGCTTTAATAATACTGAAAGCCGGTAAGACAATGAAGTCACCGGTATAATAAGTTGCTCAAACAACCTAGCAAAGTAACAGAACAGATGGTAGAGACAGAGCTTCTGGCCTTGACCATCAGAAGTTCTGCAAAGTTAATGCAGATATTGTGCTATTTATGTATAACAGAACAGATTAACAACTGTTCTGCATTGTACAGTATGCATATCTATTTTTATTCTCAAAGTTTTTGGGGTACTTTGTGATAAATGAAGATGGAAAGTATATCTTTTATAAGCAGATGTTTTAAGAAATAGAGCTCATCATACTCTTGATGATCCGCTGACATCAAGCGGTGAAATGCGTTGAAATACACGAAATACACAAAGAGCCTATAATTGTCAGAAACATCTGAACTTTAATTAAAAGTGCAATTATCGTAAACACAAAAACGTTTATGGTAAAGGGAACTATGAGCAAGTTATAGCCACCATGTTCTTAGATTTGTCCACATGTGACACTAATAATCCCCATACCCTGGATGAACTCAAGGAAAACATCACATATAGCAAAGACAATGGTTAGGCCGCATCCCTCAGTTCTATTCAGCCCAGCAAGGCTTTCTTTATTCTTGCGCAAACACTAGCAAGACAGCAACGTTTCGTTCCTCTGCAAAGGATCTTTCTCAAGCTAATGACCCACTAGTAACACCAACATTAAATACAAAAGATACACACCCTCTCCATTAGCCAGTCCAGGATCTCATAAATTAATAAAGAACATGTGTGTAACTGCAAATAAAGCGTCTTATAATCGCTTACCCCTTCTGTGAGGTCCGTGTCACATAAAGCAGCATGTAGGCACTCGTACTGTGCATGTAAGTGACACACACCCTGCGTCCGACGTCTATGCACTGCACATGCACAAGAGAACAAAGTGCCCGCGAGTATATGCTAAAAGGGCCTAGTGACGTGATCTTCCCGGTCAATGTTTTACCAACATTGATCCATTGCTGCGCAAGCGCAGGAATTGTGAGCAATTGCGTGAGAATAGTGAGGTGAATGCCTAATGAGGTCCGATCACGTGATCATAATCAAGGAAAACATCACAAATAGAGATGAGCGAACGCGTTCGTCCGAGCTTGATATTCGTGCGAATATTAGGGTGTTCGGGATGTTCGTTATTCGTGACGAACACCATGCGGTGTTCTGGTTACTTTCACTTCCTTCCCTGAGACGTTAGCGCGCTTTTCTGGCCAATTGAAAGACAGGGAAGGCATTACAACTTCCCCCTGCAACGTTTAAGCCCTATACCACCCCCCTGCTGTGAGTGGCTGGCGAGATCAGGTGTTCGCCTAATATAAAAGTCGGCCCCTCCCGCGGCTCGCCTCAGATGCGGTGTGAGTTAGATGAGGGACAGTGCTGTTTATACCGGAGCTGCTGTAGGGAAAGAATTGGTAGTTAGTGTAGGCTTCAAGACCCCCCAAAGGTCCTTATTAGGGCCACTGATAGCTGTGTGTTGGCTGCTGTTAGCAGTGGGATTTTTTTTTCTTTCTCAAAATCGCCTCTGCAGACCGTTGCACCTGGCATTAGGGACAGAAGTGCTGCATAGGCAGGGAGAGTGTTAGGAGTGAGTGTAGCCTTCAAGAACCTCAACGGTCCTTTCTAGGGCCATATTTATCCGTGTGCAGTACTGTCCAGGCTGCTGTTGGCTGTGCTGCATTTTTTTTGGGCTTCTCAAAATCGCCTCTGCAGAGCATTGCACCCTCCATTGATACTGCAGGGAAAGAATTGTATAGGCAGGGCCACAACACAGTTATTATTCATAGAATATACGCAGTGCTGCCTGTTGGTGGGAAAAAACTGAAAAGAAATCTATTTGTCCAGCCTGTGTCCGTCCTTACGCCTGTGGAGACGTGTGAGCTGCGTGAAAAACATTGCTAAATCATACGCAGCCAGCTACGCTTTACTGCTGGGTTCGCCATTTGCTTTCCTTAATTGGGGAAAAAAATACCTGCTCTCCAAGAGTTATAATAACTCTGCTACCCTCACGTTCTGTGACACATAAGCAGGGACACAGCGCAGTTATTAAACTTCGCAGGTTCATTGAATATACGCAGTGCTGCCTGTTGGTGGGAAAAAACTGAAAACAAATCTATTTGTCCAGCCTGTGTCCGTCCTTACGCCTGTGGAGACGTGTGAGCTGCGTGAAAAACATTGCTAAATCATACGCAGCCAGCTACGCTTTACTGCTGGGTTCGCCATTTGCTTTCCTTAATTGGGAAAAAAAATACCTGCTCTCCAAGAGTTATAATAACTCTGCTACCCTCACGTTCTGTGACACATAAGCAGGGACACAGCGCAGTTATTAAACTTCGCAGGTTCATTGAATATACGCAGTGCTGCCTGTTGGTGGGAAAAAACTGAAAAGAAATCTATTTGTCCAGCCTGTGTCCGTCCTTACGCCTGTGTAGACGTGTGAGCTGCGTGAAAAACATTGCTAAATCATACGCAGCCAGCTACGCTTTACTGCTGGGTTCGCCATTTGCTTTCCTTAATTGGGGAAAAAAATACCTGCTCTCCAAGAGTTATAATAACTCTGCTACCCTCACGTTCTGTGACACATAAGCAGGGACACAGCGCAGTTATTAAACTTAGATAATTCATTCACTAGAGGCAGTGGGGCCTTTCGTTTTCCAAAAAGGGCAAAAATTATATTTGGCCTGCAGTCTTGCGCCAATTTATTTCCTGCCTGGGAAATCTAATCACTGGTAATACAGCATGCTGAGGGGTAGGGGTAAGCCTAGAGGACGTGGACGTGGACGTGGCCGAGGACGCGGAGGGCCAAGTCAGGGTGTGGGCACAGGCCAAGCTCCTGATCCAGGTGTGTCGCAGCCGACTGCTGCGCGATTAGGAGAGAGGCACGTTTCTGGCGTCCCCACATTCATCGCCCAATTAATGGGTCCACGCGGGAGACGGTTATTAGAAAATGAGCAGTGTGAGCAGGTCCTGTCCTGGATGGCAGAAAGTGCTTCGAGCAACCTATCGTCTACCCGCAGTTCTGCGCCGTCCACTGCTGCCAATCCGAATCCTCTGTCTGCTGCTCCTCCTTCCTCCCAGCCTCCTCACTCCACTACAATAACACCTGCTCAGGAGCGGGAGCACTCCCAGGAACTGTTCTCGGGCCCCTGCTTAGATTGGGCAGCAGCGGTTCCTCTCCCACCAGAGGAGTTTATCGTCACTGATGCCCAACCATTCGAAAGTTCCCGGGGTCCGGGGGAAGAGGCTGGGGACTTCCGCCAACTGTCTCAACAACTTTCTGTGGGTGAGGAGGACGATGACGATCAGACACAGTTGTCTTGCAGTGAGGTAGTAGTAAGGGCAGTAAGTCCCAGGGAGCAGCGCACAGAGGATTCGGAGGAAGAGCAGCAGGACGATGAGGTGACTGACCCCACCTGGTGTGCAACGCTTACTCAGGAGGACAGGTCTTCAGAGGGGGAGTCAAGGGCATCAGCAGGGCAGGTTGCAAGAGGCAGTGCAGTGGCCAGGGGTAGAGGCAGGGCCAGACCGAATAATCCACCAAGTGTTTCCCAAAGCGCCCCCTCGCGCCATGCCACCCTGCGGAGGCCGAGGTGCTCTAAGGTCTGGCAGTTTTTCACAGAGACGCCTGACGACCGACGAACAGTGGTGTGCAACCTTTGTCGCGCAAAGCTCAGCCGGGGAGCCAACACCAACAGCCTCACCACCACCAGCATGCGCAGACATATGATGGCCAAGCACCCCACAAGGTGGGACGAAGGCCGTTCACCGCCTCCGGTTTGCACCCCTGCCTCTCCCCCTGTGCCCCAACCTGCCACTGAGATGCAACCCCCCTCTCAGGACACAGGCACTACCGCCTCATGGCCTGCACCCACACCCTCATCTCCGCTGTCCTCGGCCCCATCCAGCAGTGTAGTTCAGCGCACCGTTCAGCCGTCGCTTGCGCAAGTGTTCGAGCGCAAGCGCAAGTACGCCGCCACGCACCCGCACGCTCAAACGTTAACCGTCCGCATCGCAAAATTCATCAGCCTTGAGATGCTGCCGTATAGGGTTGTGGAAACGGAGTCCTTCAAAAGTATCATGGAGGCGGCGGCCCCGCGCTACTCAGTTCCCAGTCGCCACTACTTTTCCCGATGTGCCGTCCCAGCCCTGCACGACCACGTCTCCCGCAACATTGTGCGCGCCCTCACCAACGCGGTTACTGCCACGGTCCACTTAACTACGGACACGTGGACAAGCACAGGCGGGCAGGGCCACTACATCTCCCTGACGGCACATTGGGTGAATTTAGTGGAGGCTGGGACAGAGTCAGAGCCTGGGACCGCTCACGTCCTACCCACCCCCAGAATTGCGGGCCCCAGCTCGGTGCTGGTATCTGCGGAGGTCTATGCTTCCTCCACTAAAGCACCCTCCTCCTCCTCCTCCTCCTCTGTCTCACAATCAAGATGTGTTAGCAGCAGCATGTCGCCAGCAGTCGGTGTCGCGCGGTGTGGCAGCACAGCGGTGGGCAAGCGTCAGCAGGCCGTGCTGAAACTACTCAGCTTAGGCGATAAGAGGCACACGGCCCACGAACTGCTGCAGGGTCTGACACAGCAGACGGACCGCTGGCTTGCGCCGCTGAGCCTCCAACCGGGCATGGTCGTGTGTGACAACGGCCGTAACCTGGTGGCGGCTCTGCAGCTCGGCAGCCTCACGCACGTGCCATGCCTGGCCCACGTATTTAATTTGGTGGTTCAGCGCTTTCTGAAAAGCTACCCACGCTTGTCAGACCTGCTCGTAAAGGCGCGCCGGCTCTGCGCACATTTCCGCAAGTCCCACACGGACGCTGCCACCCTGCGCACCCTGCAACATCACTTTAAGCTGCCAGTGCACCGACTGCTGTGCGACGTGCCCACACGGTGGAACTCTACGCTCCACATGTTGGCCAGGCTCTATGAACAGCGTAGAGCTATAGTCGAATACCAACTCCAACATGGGCGGCGCAGTGGGAGTCAGCCTCCTCAATTCCTTTCAGAAGAGTGGGCCTGGTTGGCAGACATCTGCCATGTCCTTGGTAATTTTGAGGAGTCTACCCAGGTGGTGAGCGGCGATGCTACAATCATTAGCGTCACCATTCCTCTGCTATGCATCTTGAGAAATTCCCTGCAAACCATAAAGGCAGCTGCTTTGCGCTCGGAAACGGGGGCGGGGGAAGACAGTATGCCGCTGGATAGTCAGGGCACCCTCCTGTCTATTTCTCAGCGCGTACAGGAGGAGGAGGAGGAGCATGAGGAGGATGAGGAGGAGGGGGAAGAGACAGCTTGGCCCGCTGCTGACGGTACACCGGCTGATTGCCTGTCATCCTTTCAGCGTGTATGGCCTGAGGAGGAGGAGGAGGAGGAGGAGGATCCTGAAAGTGATCTTCCTAGTGAAGACAGCCATGTGTTGCGTACAGGTACCCTGGCACACATGGCTGACTTCATGTTAGGATGCCTTTCTCGTGACCCTCGCGTTGCACGCATTCTGGCCACTACGGATTACTGGGTGTACACACTGCTCGATCCACGGTATAAGGAGAACCTGCCCACTCTGATTCCCGAAGAGGAAAGGGGTTCGAGAGTGTTGCTATACCACAGGACCCTTGCGGACAAGCTGATGGTAAAATTCCCAGCCGACAGCGCTAGTGGCAGAAGGCGCAGTTCCGAGGGCCATGTTGCAGGGGATGTGCGTAGATCGAGCAGCATGTACATCCCAGGCAGTGCAACAGTCTTTAAGGGCCTGGCCAGCTTTATGGCTCCCCACCAAGACTGTGTCACCGCTCCCCAGTCACGGCTGAGTCGGCGGGAGCACTGCAAAAGGATGGTGAGGGAGTACGTAGCGGATCGCACGACCATCCTTGGTGACGCCTCTGCCCCCTACAACTACTGGGTGTCGAAGCTGGACACGTGGCCTGAACTAGCCCTGTATGCCCTTGAGGTGCTTGCTTGTCCTGCGGCTAGCGTCTTGTCGGAGAGGGTGTTTAGTGCGGCTGGGGGAATCATCACCGATAAGCGTAGCCGCTTGTCAACCGACAGTGCCGACAGGCTAACACTCATCAAGATGAACAAAGGCTGGATTTCCCCAGACTTCTGTTCTCCACCAGCGGACAGCAGCGATACGTAAGCAATACGTAGGCTGCACCCGCGGATGGAAGCTACGTTCTCTCTCACCATCCAAAACGGGGACATTTCTGCTTCATCAATCTGTGTCTAATATTCCTCCTCCTCCTCCTCCTGCTCCTCCTCCTGAAACCTCACGTAATCACGCTGAACGGGCAATTTTTCTTAGGGCCACAAGGCTCACTCAAATAATTTTTCTGAACAATTTTTCTAAGTTTCAATTAGCTTAAAAGCGTTGGAACTTTAACTTGAACCAATTTTTCGTTACACTGGGCTGCCTCCAGGCCTAGTTACCACTTAAGCCACATTAACCAAAGCGATTCACCTGCCATCTTGATTGGGCATGGCCAATTTTTACTGAGGTACATTAGTACTGTTGGTACACCAATTTTTTGGGGCCCTCACCTACAGTGTAATCATAGTAATTTCTATGTTCTTCGCCTGCACTCATGGTACAGAAAGGTGTGTGGGGTTGGCCTACAGTTTAGCTACATAAATGTCACTTGTGCCTTGGCTATACTAAGGCTACTGAAATGGAACGAAGACTGCGCTCCCGCTATACTGCTGCTTCAGAATTGTTACTGGGGCCTGTCTTGAGTGCTACTATTGCTTACATGGAACGAAGACTGCGCTCCCGCTATACTGCTGCTTCAGAATTGTTACTGGGGCCTGTCTTGAGTGCTACTATTGCTTACATGGAACGAAGACTGCGCTCCCGCTATACTGCTGCTTCAGAATTGTTACTGGGGCCTGTCTTGAGTGCTACTATTGCTTACATGGAACGAAGACTGCGCTCCCGCTATACTGCTGCTTCAGAATTGTTACTGGGGCCTGTCTTGAGTGCTACTATTGCTTACATGGAACGAAGACTGCGCTCCCGCTATACTGCTGCTTCAGAATTGTTACTGGGGCCTGTCTTGAGTGCTACTATTGCTTACATGGAACGGACACGTGGAGAGGACACGTAGTGCCTCAAAAACATCCCCCTCCTCCTCCAACAGGGAAAACATTGTTGGCAAATGCCTTTGCATTGGTTCGTCTGGCGGCAGTCCAAGAATTTCACCTTTACCGACACTACTAGAGAGCCCCCCCACCATCCCCCCGCCACGGCCCACTTAATCCTGGCCACATTCCGAAAACCAACAAAATACAACCGTGGTACTAGGTCCGCAGTCACCACCACATTACCACCAACGCGGTTACTGTTAAGGTGCATATAACCACGGACACGTGGAGAGGACACGTAGTGCCTCAAAAACATCCCCCTCCTCCTCCAACAGGGAAAACATTGTTGGCAAATGCCTTTGCATTGGTTCGTCTGGCGGCAGTCCAAGAATTTCACCTTTACCGACACTACTAGAGAGCCCCCCCACCATCCCCCCACCACGGCCCACTTAATCCTGGCCACATTCCGAAAACCAACAAAATACAACCGTGGTACTAGGTCCGCAGTCACCACCACATTACCACCAACGCGGTTACTGTTAAGGTGCATATAACCACGGACACGTGGAGAGGACACGTAGTGCCTCAAAAACATCCCCCTCCTCCTCCAACAGGGAAAACATTCTTGGCAAATGTCTTTGCATTGCTTCGTCTGGTGGCAGTCCAAGAATTTCACCTTTACCGACACAACGAGAGCCCCCACACCATCCCCCCGCCACGGCCCACTTAATCCTGGCCGCATTCCGAAAACCAACAAAATACAACCGTGGTACTAGGTCCGCAGTCACCACCACATTACCACCAACGCGGTTACTGTTAAGGTGCATATAACCAGTCTGACTGGGGCATGCAGACACCTTGACAGAATGAATAGTGTGTGGCACATAGGTTCCCCATTGCTATGCCCACGTGTGCAGCTCCTGATGGCGGTGGCACAGGATTGTATTTCTCATTGCTTCTGTACAGCATTGTGGGCTATCGCCCCGCCCCTATTAAAGAGGGTCGCTACCTAGCCGTGCCAACCCTGTGCAGTGTGTGCCTGCGGTCCCTCGTCGTGGCAGACGCACTTCTAAATAGACGTGAGGGTGGTGTGGCATGAGGGCAGCTGAAGGCTGCGCAGGGACAGTTTGGTGTGCGCTGTGGGGGGGAGGGGGTGCGGTTGGGCAGCATGTAACTCAGGAGAAGTGGCAGTGGAGTGTCATGCAGGCAGTGATTGTGCTTTGTTGGAGGTAGTGTGGTGCTTAGCAAAGGTATGCCATGCTAATGAGCGCTTTTCAGAAGTAAAAGTTGTTGGGAGGGGGGGGGGGCCCACTCTTGCCGCTATTGTGGCTTAATAGTGGGACCTGTGAACTTAGGATGCAGCCCAACATGTAGCCCCTCGCCTGCCCTATCCGTCACTGTGTCATTCCCATCACTTTCCTGAATTGCCCAGATTTTCACACATGAAAACCTTAGCGAGCATCGGCGAAATACAAAAATGTTCCGGTCGCCCATTGACTTCAATGGGGTTCGTTGTTCGAAACGAACCCTCGAGCATCACGGGAAGTTCGTTACGAATAACGAACACCCGAACATTTTGGTGTTCGCTCATCTCTAATCACAAACACTATCAGCAGCATCACCATTGAAGAGCTTCAGGCAATATCAGCCAACATGTTGCAACATGCCCAGAGGTGCATAGCAGTGAATGAGGACCACTTCCAGTATCTGTTGTAACATGTGAGTAAATCAATAAAACTTTGGGGAAAAAAACAATCCACTTGCTCATTCTTGCTTTGGCAGTATTGTTAGCAGAAGACTATTTTTCCAAGGCCCACCCTGTATAATCATCTTGGCTAGACTGTCACACAGCTTAACTGTGTATTGGCACATTTCAATTGCCCTGGGACTTGATCCATCTCACTCTAAGTTCTCTTCCTCTTTTTGACCAGCAATTGCCTAGTGTGATGAAACCCTGAAAGACAACCTTGAGAAAGAATATCTATCCTGACATTTTCCAGCTCTCCACTATGTTACTACTCCTGGGCAAGTCATATTTGAAAATTTGTATGGTGGAGAGAGTCTGATGTGTCCGGATAGTGAGCTCTAGAGTATGACAGATACATGTCAGATGATGATTGTAGCAGCAGACAAGAGAAGAACAGAGAAGTTTTAGGAGCATTGCAGATAATTTGTGGGAAGGAATTTGAAGATTAGAGGAGAGATGGAAGTGACAGGTTGTGGACAGTCTTGGCTGTCGTTGTTAGTATTTGACATACATTTGCTGTCATACATGTAAGTTCTACTGGGGGGGGGGGCCTTGAGGATATACAGGAGCCGGGTTTAGCAGATACCCTCGCAGCATCACCTTCAGTGGAACAGGAGGCCACCACTAAAAAGAGAGGCGGTGGCTCCACTTGAGACCCTTTCAGCCGGCAATTCCATCCACGGACAACCTACAGGCATGACCAGTTGTTGCCCTTTAGTGCAGAGGAATCTCCGCTTCCATGGATTGTCATCCACAGGGCCAATAGGCCAACACTTTTATACCCCCAGGGTTGCATCCCTATATAAGGGATTTTGAGGACCCGGGGGTACAAGATTATTTCAGTGCTGGAGAGCACCTACTACTCTGGAGACAGCTATGTCCCCCTTCGTTGCTAGAGAGGAACCTGGCCCGGTAACCACACCACCCAGGACAGTGACTCGGCATGTGAAATATTAGAAGCAGCTTCACTTGGACCTCTATTGGTATACTGTCGAATATGTACTGAACATATGATGAATTACATATAAAGAAACTTCTTAGGGTACATGTACATGGACTGTGTTTCTGTCTGATTTTTGGACCAAAGAATCTGTTTGAAAAAACGAACAGAAATAGCAATCGTTTGTTTGAATGTGTGTATGCACATGTTTTTTTTTACTCTCCTCTCTCTCCTGCTCTCTCTATTCTCTCTCTCTCTCTCTATGTCTTCTTCTCTCTCCTTTTTCTCCTTCTATCCCTTTCCTCTCTCTCTCTCCTTTACTTTATGTCTCTTTCTCTGTCTCATTCTCCATCTTACTCTTTCCCTTCTCTCTCTCCTTCCCAGAGTACACAGGGTGCCATCTCTGCTTTACATTTTGAGGTGAAAGGGAAGTTTTCTAGGCCTTTCACTTGTCCATATTTCCTCACCGTGTTGAGGTTAGAAAACCTCCTATATATATCCTCCCAATATCAGCAGGCATTACACAGCTTTTGAAGCCAAAAACAGAAGTGGATAAAAAAAGAGATAAAAAGAAAAGTGCTCTCTGTTCTTTATAGGCATTAAAAGGTATCATATCTAGAAGAGTATTTTCTTTCTCTCACTGACTGCAATAATATTCTGTCTTATCTATTCTCTCCTTTTAGGATCCACAAATGATTTTGGCTTCAGAAACTGCATCAAAAGATCTGAACAAAATCTGTACTTTTGCTGGCACCTTAAATATCCCCATTTTACAAGTGATTTCTACCAGTGTGTCTTTTATCCATAATTATTTTAATTTAAATAATATAAAATTTACTATTTGAGTTCAAAAAGTGCAATATTAATAGTAAATGGCTGATACTTACTGTGCAAGCTGTTGGCACATCAAGAAGGAATACTTCATATATCATAGCACTGGGTAAAGGAGGATTACTCACTCTTTCCTGAGGGTTTTAAAGATGTACGATTGCTCTTGAGACAGGAGATGTTTTTTCCCCTGTGGTATATTATCTCAATTCAGCCTAAATATTTTAGTATTTTGCTAAGATATTCAGCAGGGAATGTAATTTCTCTAGTGAAAACTATATTCATCCTATCAATAATAAGGCTTAATTCCTCCATCTCATTATAGAGGATATACACACACACACACACACACACACACACACATATATATATATATATATATATATATATATATATATATATATATATATTTATATATTTATTCATAGTGACCCCTTTGATATACACGGAAAGGCCACAAGTGTACAACTAAAAGTCAGCTTTCCGTAGGTCTAGGGATTTCCATTTTCCTTCTGCCTTCGAGGAGCCATTTCTGGCCACATAATTGTGGCACTACCGGAGGTCCTAGAACTCACTAGGACTACCTCTGTGTGCTGGTGCTATATATGGGTGCCTCCAAATCACATGTCAGTGGCCATCTTAGCATATAGTTTTAGTATAGTGTGTATGGCATCAGCGGGAAGTGACAGAGCAGCAGAGAGATGCAGCCAGTGAGTGAGAAGCAGACAATGTGCGAGAGCCCAGGGTGGAGAGCTCAGGGTGCATATTCCAGAAAAAGTGCACAGAGGCTGTTATATTATTAGCTGAAGTGCTAGACAGAAGGGATAACTGAAGTGGCAGCGATCTTATCCACAGACCAGAGAGTGACCTGGAGGCCATGGTGAACTATGAGTGGCACAAGGTGTGGATATTGCTAGATCCCCACACTTGGAAAGCGGTCTGGGTAGCAGCAGTGTCCCTAAGCTGGGGTCCAGTACAGGCATCAACATAAAGGCCCTGATGAATGAAGGTGAAGATGATGGACTTAGAGGGCCCTGATGACTGAAGGTGAAAATTATGGATTTAGAGGGCCCTGAAGACCAAATGGCGAAAGGTTCCAGATCAGTTGCCATCCAATGAGACTGAGCAGTTGTATTATGGCCCTAGTGTGGAGGGGACGGTTAGGGACGCTCCATTTGCCTGAAGGACATAAGTGAAGCTCGACCTCAGTTTGGTGTGCATTAGAGATGAGCGAACGTACTCGTCCGAGCTTGATGCTCGCTCGAGTATTAGGGTGCTCGAGATGCTCGTTACTCGAGACGAGCACCACGCGTTACTCGAGTCAATCCCATTTCCTTCCCTGCATGTTTAGTGCCATTTTCTGGCCAATAGACATGCAGGGAAGGCATTACAACTTCCTCCTGTGACGTGCCAGCCCTATCCCACCCCCCTGCAGTGAGTGGCTGGTGAGATCAAGTGACCCCCGAGTATTTAAAGCAGTCCCGCCCGCGGCTCGCCACAGACACACGCTGGCACAGATTAGGGAGAGTGCTGTTCCTGCTATAGGGAGAGTGTTAGGCTACTGTTAGCGTCTTCAAGAACCCCAACGGTCCTTCTTAGGGCCACATCTGACGTGTGCATTACTGTTGTAGCTGCTGGGAGCAGTTTTGCACAATTTTTTTTTTTTTTTTCATCTTGGGCTGTGCAGGCTATAGCGTTCTCAGTCTGCAGTCAATTATACAGAGTATAGCGGCAGTATAGGTGAGGCAGGGACAGTGGTAGTGTTGAATCCTGTCAACAAGTACCTCAAAAAAGCTCCTTCTTAGGGCTACCTGTGACCGTGTGCATTTTACTGCGCGGCTGCTGGGAGTTGTAGTGCCTCACTATTACCCAGCTAGGCCTTTTTGCAGCCTTGCGTACAATTTTTTGGGGACTGCAGTGTGCATTACATAACCGCTGTCAGCCTCCAACTGCAGGCCAATAATTGCATATTTTTTTACACCGCTCTGTGTGTGTCATCAACTTCATGCACAGCGTGCGGCGACAGCCCCTGGTAGAGGGAAAGTCATATACGCGCTCTCTAGGCTGTTAGCTTTTTCAAAAAAATTTGAAAAAAAGCTCCTTCTTTGGGCTACCTGTGACCGTGTGCATTATACTGCGTGGCTCCTGGGAGTTGTAGTGCCTCACTATTACCCAGCTAGGCCTTTTTGCAGCCTTGCGTACAATTTTTTTGGGACTGCAGTGTGCGTTACATAACCGCTGTCAGCCTCCAACTGCAGGCCAATATTTGCTTAATTTTTTACACCGCTCTGTGTGTCCTGTCAACTTCACGCACAACGTGCGGTGACAGCCCCTGACAGAGGGAAAGACATATGCATAATTATTCAGACCACTCTGTGTCTGCTCTATTCGTAATCCACCATGCTGAGGGGTAGGCCTAGAGGACGTGGACGTAGACGCGGGCGAGGACACGGAGGTCCAAGTGAGGGTGTGGGCACCCGAGTTCCTGGTCCAGGAGAATCGCAGCCGGCTGCTGCGGGATTAGGAGAGAGGCAAGTTTCTGGGGTCCCCAGCTTCATATCACAATTTTTGTAACAAACCTTTATTACAAACTGAGCAGTGTGAGCAGGTCCTGTCATGGATGGCAGAAAATGCATCCAGCAATGTATCGACCACCCAGTCTTCTACACCGTCCACTGCTGCAACTCTGAATCCTCTCGCTGATGCTCCTCCTTCCTCCCAGCCTCCTCACTCCATGAAAATGACACATTCTGATGCGCAGACAGACTCCCAGGAACTGTTCTCGTGCCCCTGCCTTGATTGGGAAAAAATGGTTCCTCTCTCAGCTGAGGAGTTTGTCGTGACCGATGCCCAACCTTTGGAAAGTTCCCAGGGTCCGGGTGATGATGCTGGGGACTTTCGGCAACTGTCTCAAGAGCTTTCAGTGGGTGAGGAGGTCAATGATGATGAGACACAGTTGTCTATCTGTGAGATAGTAGTAAGGACACTAAATCCGAGGGAGGAGCGCACAGAGGATTCGGAGGAAGAGCCACTGGACGATGAGGTGACTGATCCCACCTGGTTCGCTAAGCAAACTGAGGAGAGGTCTTCAGAGGGGGAGGCAAGTGCAGCAGCAGGACAGGTTGGAAGAGGCAGTGGGGTGGTCAGGGGTAGAGGCAGGGACAGAGCGAAGACTCCCCCAACTGTTTCCCAAAGCACCCCCTCGCGCCAAGCCACCCTGCAGAGGCCTAGGTGAGGATGTTTTTCAGTGAGAGCGCGGATGACCGACGAACAGTGATGTGCAACCTGTGTCGCACCAAGATCAGCCGGGGAGCCACCAGTACCAGCCTCACCACCACCAGCATGCGCAGGCATATGATGGCCAAGCACCCCAGAAGGTGGGACAAAGGCCGTTCACCGCCTCCGGGTCGCACCATTGCCCTTTAGCCCTGTGCCCCAACCTGTCACTCAGATCCAAACCCCCTCTCAGGACACAGGCACGAGCGCCTCCCAGCCTGCACCCACACCCTCACCTCCGCTGTCCTCGGCCCCATCCAGCAATGTCTCACAGCGCAGCGTCCAGCTGTTGCTAGTGCAAGCGTTGGAGCACAAGTGCAAATACGCCGCCACGCACCCGCACGCTCAAGCATTAAACGTGCACATTGCCAAATTGATCAGCCTGGAGATGCTGCCGTACAGGCTTGTGGAAACAGAGGCTTTCTAAAACATGATGGCGGCGGCGGTCCCACGCTACTCGGTCCCCAGTCGCCACAATTTTTCCCGGTGTGCTGTCCCAGCCCTACACCAGCACGTCTCCCGCAACATCAATCGTGCCCTCACCAACGCGGTTACTAGGAAGGTCCACCTGACCATGGACACGTGGACAAGTACTGGCGGGCACATTTTGGTGGATGCTGGGACCGAGTCAGAGCCTGGGACCGTACATGTCCTACCCACACCCAGAATACCAGGTCCTTCCTCGGTTCTGGTATCTGCGGCGGTCTATGCCACCTCCTCTAAACCATCCCCCTCCTGCTCCTCCTACGCAACCTCTACCTCTCAATTAAGAAAAGTGAGCAGCACATCGCCAGCTGTCGGTATCGTGTGGCGCGGCAGCACCGCGGTGGGCAAGCGTCAGCAGGCCGTGCTGAAACTCCTCAGCCTAGGTGACAAAAGGCACACGGCCCCCAAGCTGTTGCAGGGTCTGACTGAGCAGACCGACCTCTGGCTTTCGCCGCTGAGCCTCCAACCGGGCATGGTCGTGTGTAACAACGTCCGTGTGATCAACTGCCAGTGCCGACATGCTTACACTCATAAAGATGAACAAAGCCTGGATTTCCCCAGACTTCTCTTCTCCACCAGCGGAGAGCAGCGGAACCTAAAGATTCTTTTCGCTGCAGCCGCAGATAAAAGCACAATTCTCTATCACCAGGAAAACGGGGCATTTAGCTTTGTCAATCTGTCTCTGACATTAGTCCTCCTCCTGCTACTCCTCCTCCAGAAACAACATGTCATCGCACTGAACAGCCAATTTTTCTGCGGCCCAAAAGTCTCATCTACATCTACCAATGTTTTTACAATTTTGCTAAGTTTCAAAAGTATTGAGACTAAAACATGAACCGATTTTTTCAACAGGGCTGCCTACAGGCTCTGTTACAAATTAAGCAACAGTGAGCTGTATCTTTAAAAAAATGTTTATGGGTTTCACCTGCCCTCTCGGTTGATAAATTTTTCAGAGGTACACTTGTACTCTTGGTACACCAATTTTGGGGGCCCACGCCTACACTCTTATCCAACTAATTTTTCCGGCCTTCGCCTACGCTCATGGTATCCCAATGTTTCAGAGGTAGGCCTATACTATTACTAGAGAAATTTTACTGGGGTCTGCGTGCCTGCCTACACTTCTGCTACAAGAAAGTTACAGGGGTCTGCCTATACTGCTGCCACTTACATGTTACAGGGGTCTTCCTATACTGCTGCCACTTGAATGTTACAGGGCTCTGCCTATACTTCTGCCACGTAAATGTTACAGGGGTCTTTCTATACTGCTGCCACAAGGATGTTACTGGGGTCTGCCTATACTGCTGCCCCATTAATTTTCCAGGGGTCTGCCTATACTGCTGCCACAAGGATGTTACTGGGGTCTGCCAATGCTGCTGCCACGTTAATGTTACAGAGGTCTGCCTATACTTCTGCTACAGAAATGTTACTGGGATCTGTCCATAGTGTTACTACAGAAATATTACAGGGGTCTGTATATACTGCTGCCACGTACATTTTACAGGGGTCTGCCTATACTTCTACTACAGAAATGGTGCTGGGGTCTGCTTATACTGCTGCTACAGAACTGATACTGGGGTCTGCCTATACTGCTGCTACATAAATGTTTCTTGGGTCTGCCTATACATCTACAACATAAATGTTACAGGGGTCTGCATATACTGCTGCTACAAAAATGTTACTGGAGTCTGTCTATACTTCAACAACAGAAATGGTGGTGGGGTCTGCCTATACTGCTACTACAGAAATGATACTGGGGTCTGCTGATACTGCTGCTACATAACTGTTACAGGGGTCTGCCCATACTGCTGCCACTTAAAGGTTACATGAGTCTGGCTATACTTCTGCTACAAGAATGTTACTGGGGTCTACCTATACTTCTGTCACATAAATGTTACAGGGGGTCTGCGTATACTTCTGCTACAAAAATGGTACTGGGGTCTGCCTATGCTATTGCTACAGAAATGTTACAGGGGTCTGCCTTCACTGCTGCTACATAACTGTTACTGGGGTCTGCCTATACTGCTGCCACATAAATGTTACTAGGAGGTCTGTGTATACTTCTGCTACTAAAATGTTACTGGGGTCTGCCTATACTTCTGCCACATAAATGTTACATGGGTCTGCCTATACTTCTGCTAATGAAATGTTACTGGGGTCTGTCCATACTGTTATTACAGAAATGTTACTGGGGTCTCCCTAGACTTCTGCAACATAACTGTTACTGGGGTCAGCTTATACCTTTGCTACAGGAATATTACAGGGGTCTGTGTATACTATGGGTGCACTAAGCCTTCCCATCGCGGTGTTCTACCTATGTGGCCCCCAAAAAAACCACGACTGACTAGGGCATGGATTGTGGGCCGAGGCCAACATGTATTTCCTCTCACGTAACCTCCGCTATCCGGGGCACTGCAATGGGATTTCTTTATGTACCATCTGTGGGTTCCTGCTAGCCACCCATGCTGTGGGTGCACACAGACTTGCCATAGCGGAGTTGTACCTGCCTGTCCCCAAAACACTGACAGACTTGGTTAGGGTGCAGAGTGCAGATGGTTTACCCCTTGCGTTGTCGATGAGGTATCCAACACCCAAACAGAATGAGTAGTGTGTGGACACATGGAGTCCCCATTGCTATGTCACTCGCAAGGTGTTTGCTGGGACAGAGGCTGACCCAGGGCCCGCTCACATACTTCCCACACTGAGTATTGCTGCATTGTGGAGATGTGTAGAAGTGCTGGGCTGGCAGTGGAGTCTCCTTTATGCCCACGTTTGCAGCTCCTGACGGAGGTGGCACAGGATTGGAATGAAGATCGAACGTCAATCTATTATCAATTCTCAACAGCATTGTGGTCTATCGCCCCCCCCCTTTCAAAGGGGGTCGCTACCTGGCCCTGCCAACCCTCTGCAGTGTGTGCTCCCTTTCCACCTCATAGCAGACGCACTTATAAACAGACATGAGGGTGGTGTGGCTATGAGGCCAGCATGTGGCATGAGAGCAGCAGAACGCTGTGCAGGGACACTTTTCTGTGCGCTGCAGACGCACGGTCGTGCAGGGGGGTTGGGCAGCATGTAACCCAGGAGAAGAGGCAGCGGTGTGTCCCGCAGGCAGTGATTGTGCTTTGTTGGAGGTAGTGTGGTGCTTAGCTAAGGTGTGCCTTGCTAATGAGGGTTTGTCCGAAGTAAAAATTGTTTGGGGGGGGGGGGGGCACTCTTGCCGCTATTGTGGCTTAATAGTGAGACCTGGGAACTTGAGATGCAGCCCTGCATGTTGCCCCTCCCCTGCCCTATCCGTTTCTGTGTCGTTTGCATCACTTTCGTAGGTTTTGCAGATTTACACAAATGAAAACCTTAGTGAGCATCGGTCATATACAAAAATGCTCGAGTCGCCCATTGACTTCAATGGGGTTCATTACTCGAAACGAACTCTCGAGCATCGCGGAAAGCTCGACTCGAGCCACAAGCACCCGAGCATTTTGGTGCTCGCTCATCTCTAGTGTGCATACCATATGACTTTAAATTATGCGCTGGCCTGCAATAGGGAGAATGGGTTTATAATAGTGGGGGAGTTATGTTTCTGTACTGTTGTGATGTTTAGGATGTAAAACACCAGTAAAACACCTGCAGTACGTAAAGAGAAAATGTGAGATAGCCAGGAATATACCTGTGAAATATTTATATACCGTACTTGATGTCTACAATGTTATGTGTCTTGGTAGAAGAGACCAAGCCCCTATAGGTCAGGAAATCATATAGAGTACATAAAGCAGTGTTTGGTTCTGGCTAGTGACCAGCTGAAGTAATCAGTTGAGTTGCTGCAGCCCACATCGAGTCAGAGTCAATGTACCACAAACATTTGATATTGATGTATGTTGGCATAACTGGTATGACTGTTCCAATATAATGTTTTAATCCAAATGGCAAACACAATTTTCTGTTAAGCAATTTTCAAATATCACATACCCTTCAATGGAATGAAAAGAGAAAAGTCTTTGAAAAAAATGTGTGCTGCCTCTTCCTCTGTAATGGTCTGTCACTGCCATGTCATGCACTTACCACCTACCAGCTTCACAGAGGCCTTGGCAATGTTTGGAGAGAGACCCAGACATACTTAGTCACACCATCTTTGCTATTGATTGGTGAAAGCAAGTGCAGAGAATCACACTTTTAGGAAATTAGAAGTAGCTGATACTTGGCCCTAAGATCTTGAGAAGGGCATGAAGAGGGAAACAAACACCAGGCCTTCTCTGCCCAGGGTGGCAAAATATAGCACCATAATTTTTACATATGCCACAGCCTTTTAGACAACTCTATTGCCCTAAATTTTGCTTTGTGTCTTTGTGAGGTGACAAATATGTCCATCCAATGGTATTAATAACAATTAGATGGAAATACAAGGCCATCATCCACATGGCAAGAAAGATCAAAAAAGGTATGGCATAGTGCAGAAAGCTTGTGCACACAATCTTCAATTTAGAATAATAGTACCTTTGGTTGTTGTATGGATAGTAGAACAACAGTCACTGTTGCCAGCCCCAATGGACTGGCATTGCCACTGTGACATAGTGAAGAAGTCAGTTTGAGGGCTACAAGGAGAATAACACTGTTTGAGAGGAGAGCAACAGCATGGAAGAGGAAACTCAGCAGGTGTTTTTGATGCTTTATTGATGAGGGCTGTGTGTTTCAGCACCAGAATGGTCTGTACAGCCCAATAAAGGTGGCATTTCCATGGCAAAACACAGTTTGATTAGACATTCAAGTATAAGAGTATAACATATATAATTATAAAAGTATATGAGTATAAAATGTTATCTTAGTGTCCATCCCAACTAGTGGAGGGTTCCATTTGATTCTCGGAATGAATGTGTTCAGGAGATTGCAGAGTAAACTGTATTGGGTTCAGAGTATAAAGCTAAACATTGAGTAAAAGGACCAGTCTATAGACTATTTCAGCAGGTGCAACAGCAGTGCAAGAATGAAGGTAGGGAATCATACTCCAGGTAGGGTAGGAATGGTTTGAGCCCCTACAAGCCCAAGGAGGATATGCTATGGAGTATAGCAGCTGAAGGTCTTGCAGCTTGCGCTTGATCCCAGTAAATAAGCTATTTGCTTTTGAAAGTCCGCAAAGAAGTCAGGGAAGACCAACATTGATGCACTGTCTTGGCAGATCGGACCGTGTATATGGGCCCCTCTTGCAGGATCACATTTCAGTCTCTGCATTTAAGAAGTCATGCCAAGAGGAGTCTCGGGGGGGGGGGGGGTTCTCCAAGTATAGGAAGACACATGGGAAATCGACGGTGAAAAGCTTGGATAAAAGAGCCTCAGGAAACTGCTCATGCAGCCAGCTCTCCATGGTCTGGAAGGCCTACAATTTGGAGATTGTTGGGCTTGGAGCGATTCTCCAGGTCATCCACTTTTTGCTGCCATGTCTCAGCCTTTTCGTTGAGCTCCCATACTTTGTTTAACATTAGAGGAAGGGGGGGGGGGGGGGTAACATCTTCTTTATTGGAGAATCTGTCCTCCACATGGGTCACACAATCCCTTAAATTTTTCTGATCTTGTCACAAGAGGCCAACATCTACTTTGACCACAATTTTCCTTGTGAGTGCCGTGGTGGATGCATAAATGGCCGACAGCAGTTATTTAGACAATTGGTGTAGAGTCAGACCTGTACTTGCAGGAGATTTGACAGGGCTGGGGGAACCTAAGGCATTGCTGATTGATGTTATTGGAGATAAATCTGGACCCAAATCGTTCTGAGGTCCTCTTCTAGTGAAAGCTTTAAGCCTGCCTATGGAGGGGGTTTGTCTCATGGGACCCATATCGGGCCGATTTCCACTTTTCTTTGCTTTGAATGGGATCTTGGCTCAAGGATTAGAGGCCCTTCAGCAGACTTGTAATACCTTGATTTGTACGGAGAGTTATAGGCCTGATATCCTCTGGGTTGTTACTGAGTCTTCAATGCACACAGTAGCTGTGCATACTATATATATATATATATATATATATATATATATATATATATATATATAGTTATTTACCGCTTTATATATGGCTTCTGGCAGTAATGGCTTTCCTGCCGACCTTCTTCCCTAAGCCAATGTGCTCAGAAGTTCAGCAGCTTTGACACCATCGCAGCCCAGCTCTTTTCAACAGGTTCTGCTTCTCCTGTGTGGCTTCGCCTGTGTGGTTTAACCTTTGTGGCTTCTCCACTTTTCAGGTGACTCAGCACCACCATGGTCTACCAGCAGGAGAACAATGTCTCTTCAAAGCTGCAGTGTTTGCACCACCGAGCGCTCTCCTCTGCTATGTCAGGTCCTCTCTCCCTATTCTGACTTGCCCAGGGGGAGACTTTCATCTCCATTAGCTGTCACCCCATGGCCCGGCTACCGCTGGCAGAGGCTTCTAGTGCTGGATGCAAGATAGCGGCGCCCACACCACCACAGCACTTTTGGTAAGCACTGCCAGCAGAGGAGAAGGCAGGGTGAGTGTCCCACTATGCTGTGTTGCAGTGGGTCCCCAGGATCGGCTTGGGATTATATTTAACAGTGGTCTTCAGTGGAGCTCTTAGACCATGCATCCGGTCTCTCCCTTGGCTAGCCACACCTGTGGATTTTTAAATGGAGTAAAATAGAAATAATGTGGTAAAATGACATGTATTTGATGGGTGTTAGAGAATATATAGAATTGTGTGACAAGGCCAACTCCATCTTTATATCTTTTATTTGATCAAAATTGTAAGTGTAGCCGTCACATCCGTGCAGCACACGAGCACCCCGCTCAACAAAGATCTAGTGTGATGATAACCACTACAGCAGCTGAAAGACTCTTGCATTGAAGAACAGCATGCACCACAACTCAAGTACATAACCAAGATGTAAGGCCCGTGCGACACCAGAGTACAACACTCAGCATGGCGAGAGGGAATGTACACAAGGAGGAAAATAGCCGCACACCACGCTATGCTGAATGGTAGCACCACTCCAGGGAGAAGGAAGCCTGGCCCTAACCTAGTAGGGGAGGTGAAGGGTCCGTGCCTAAAAGTGGAGTATTAGTCACAATAGAGACGGCCCCACAGTTTTCATTCTGGGCCCTGACTGTGCCTGAAGAGACCCCTGGAAAGATGAACCAAACAGCAAAGCAAAACAGAAATGAAAAGCAAAAATACAACTGAAAAGCAACCAGCAGCTCCAAATTCCAAGTTCTCCACTATAGAACAGAAAAGCAGCACTGATCACCAGGAGGGGTGGGGATATAAAGCCACTCTGCACCTGAAAACTGGCAGAGGGAATAGAAAACCACACCTTCACCCAAATCCCAGGCATGACTAATCTAGCATGCATCCATGCAGTAAAGACAGAAAGCATCAGCAGTCTCTGCACATGGTGCCTTAACCCTTAACCTGCATAACAAGACGACAGGTCTTTGCCAGTGTCAAGGCCACCATGACAAGAGTTAATGATGTGGCTGACCTTGAATTGCAGATTCCCATCAACCAACACTGGCGGAGGAAGTGACAACCCAAGTCCAGGATTCACCACCTTAAGTAATGACTTATGGAACAAATTGGTGATTTTTAGTGATCTGGGAATCTCCAATCTGAAGGACATCAGGTTAATCCTCTCAGTAATCTTAAAAGGACCAATGAACCATGGACCCAGCTTAAAAGATGGCTGTTTAAGCTTGATGTTTCTTGTGGACAACTAGACCAAGTCACCCACCTGAAAGCTAATCCCCTCTGACCTATAGTTATCCGGCAGCCTCTTGTAGCTTCTAACTGATCTCTTGATATTTCGCTGCATCTCCTGCCAAATTGCTTCAAGGCAGGATGAAAATTCACTCTCTTGTGGTACCTTCGACATGAATTTAGTAAAAGAATCAAAACACGGATGGAACCCATAATTGCAAAAGAAAGAAGATGTTCCTGTAGACTCTAAAGATCTGTTGTTAAGAGCAAACTCTGCCAGAGGTAAGTAACCAGACCAGCAATCCTGAATTGCAGATACTGCTCGGGACTCTGGTTACACCTCTCCATTTGGCCATTTGTCTCAGGATGATAAGCAGACGAAAAAGATAGTTGTATGCCTAACTGGCGACACACAAAACGCCAGAACCCAGATACAAACTGCACCCCTCGGTCAGAGACAATGTTAGATGGTACCCCGTGTAACCTAATAACATGAGCTATGAAGAGCTTAGCCAATTTCTTAGCGTTAGGTAGGCCGGGCAGAGCCACAAAATGACACATCTTACTAAAACGATCAACCACCACCCAGATTACTGTGTTTCCCTTGGAGAAAGGTAAGTCTGTGAAAAAATCCATGGACAGATCAGTCCAGGGTCTCTCTGGCACCAGTAGGGCCACCAACTTCCCAGCATAGAGATGCCGAGGTGAATTGGCTCTAGCACAGACCTTGCATGCTGACACAAAAGAAAAAACATCACATCTTAAAGATGGTCACCAAAAAGCTTGAATTATTAACTTACGAGTATTATTGATGCTAGGGTGACCTGCCAGAACAGAGCCAGAACAAGCATTTCCAAAAGTACTTGAACAAAAAGTTTATCTTTAGGCAAGCCAGCAGGTGCCAGATCTTGTGCCTTTGGAATCTGCTCCTCAAGATCCAGGGACACCGCAGACACCACCACCTCCTGGGTTCCGGGGGTTCATCAGAGACCACCGGAACAAAACTCCTAGAGAGAGCATCTGCCCTGATATTATGACTGCCAAGTCAGTATGTGACCACAAAATCAAACGGAGCAAAAAACAACGACCACCAGGCTTGTCTAGGGTTAAGTCTTTTCACTGATTCTAAATAAATTAAATTCTTGTGATCGGTGATGACTGTCACCTTATGTTGAGCTCCTTCCAGAAGATGTCGCCATTCCACAAACGCCCACTTAATGGCTAACAACTCTTTGTCCCTAACATCATAGAGGTAAACCTTCATGAGAAAAATGCATAAGAACGAAGATTCTTTAATTTCCCAGTGCTTTGAGACAGAACAGCCACCACCCTGACCTCTGAAGCATCCACCTCAACAACAAAAGGCTTGGACGAGTCTGGCTGTACAAGAATCGGGGCAGATGCAGAACACATCTTCAAAGTCTCAAGTGCATGAATTGCGTTAGGTGACCATTCAGAAGTAAAAGACCCTTTTTTCATCATATAGGTCAAAGGTTTGACTCTCTCCAAAAACCTGCGTATAAACTCCAAGGATCTTTGAAGGGCCATCAAATTCTTAGGTTGAACCCAGCCCAGAACAGCTTGGACCTTCCCCGAGTCCATTTTAAATCCCTCTTGGGTTATAATATGCCCTAGAAAAGAAATCTCCTGTACTGCGAAAGTACACTTCTCTCTTTTGATAAATAGGTTGTTCTCATGAAGAGCTTTAACGTGCACAATATGACAATCATAATCAGGGGAAAAAATAAGGATTTCATCCAAATAAACCAACACAAAATGTCCGATGAACTTCTGAAGAACCTCATTTATGAAAGCCTGAAATACTGCGGGGGCATTTGTCAAACCGAACGGCATCACAAGATTTTTAAAATGACCTTCTGAAGTATTGAAAGCTGTCCTCAATTCATCCCCCTCTCTGACTCATATTAAGTTGTATGCCCCCCGCAAGTCCAGCTTGGAAAACCAGCGGGCGCCCATTAACTGGCTAAACAAATCAGGAATGAGTGGTAACAAATAAGGGTTGCGCTTAGTGATCTTGTTGAGTTCCCTAAAATCCAGACATGGTCGCAGACCCCCATCTTTCTTCTTAACAAAAAAGAAACTGGCAGCTACTGGCGAATTGGATGGGCGTATGTGTCTCTTTCTCAAACTGTCCGTGATATACTCCTTAAAAACATGCCTCTCTGGACCTGACACATTATACATGCGACTCTTGGGTAACTTGCAACCTGGAATGAGGTCAATAGTGCAGTCCCCCCACCTATGAGGTGGTAACTTATCCACTCCCTCCTTAGAAAAAATATCAGCAAAATCCTTGATGTATACAGGTAAATCCTTGGTTTGTACCGCAGAGACATTAACTGACATTCAATTCTGTCTACAAGAAGGATTCCACTGCACCACATCTCCCTTTTCCCATTCTACCACTGGGTTGTGCAACGTCAGCCATGACAAACCCAACACCACCTATGTAGGAAGTGATTTCATGACAAACATTATTTTCTCTGCATGGAACAACCCAACCTTAAGACAAATGTCTGAGACAAAAAATTTTAAGCACTTCTGGGACAGTGGAGCAGAATCAATGGCTGATACAGGTATCAGGTAATCCAAGGATCTTATATCAAGTCTCAGCCATTTGGCAACCTCATAATGAATTAAATTGACCACAGACGTAATCCTGGTAAACTGAGGCCTAAGGTTCCTGAGATGCCTTCAAGAAGGGGAAGTACTGTTATGTTGGTGTGAGATACTTTGCTGGATGTTTGAGTTCTCTGTGTACTGGATTATTGATGGAATGGGTTTTGTCTATGTTTCTCGTTAAAGGGGTTTTGTCATTTAAAAAAAAAAATATCTAAACTTACCTATTCCTTCCCTGTCTGTCTCCTTATCACATCTTCTCCTGGTTGGAAAGAATATTGTAAAAATTACCAGCGCTCCAGTGCTAAAAATAGTAGATTTAGAACAATAAAAAGGATACTCTTTAGGAAGAAGCAAGATTCACCACTTACTTTACTGGGGTGCTTTGTAATCAGCATCCCTGAATCCCAGAATGCAGGCAAAGATAATTGAATATGGTAAGAAATAATCTTTAATCTGCGACGCGTTTCGACCAAATCACGGGCCTTTTTCAAGCAAATGCATTCTGGGATTCAGGGATGCTGATTACAAAGCACCCCTGTAAAGTAAGTGGTGAATCTTGCTTCTTCCCATAGAGTATCCTTTCTGTTGTTCTAAATCTACTATTTTTAGCACTGGAGCGCTGGTAATTTTTACAATATTCTTTCCTGCTATGCTTATTCTGTGGTGATGTTTTTACCTCCGGGATTTACCATGGTGCTCTCCTTGAGGATGTCGTAATTGACCAGTGTGATGCTGCACATTCGGACCTGGGAAAATTCCTGATATTTGGAGTGACACGCGATCTTGGATTGTGACGTACCGGAGCCCCTATCTAGTGGCCTGGCGTCGCCGGGTGAGTCACTCCTTTTTTTGTCACATTCTTCTCCCACTCTCTGGAGCGCTATCCACTTCCTTACCATATAATCTTCTCCTGGTTGAGCTTCTCCAATGCCCCAGGTCAGCTCACTGCAGGCTGGGACCAGCTTGTTATGAGGGCTGCATATCTCAAATTTCTTACGGCTGGGTCAGTGAAGGTCACATCCCTGTGCTGTAGCTTCACTGCCTAGGAAGGAATTGTAATCTATTTCAGATATAGCTCTCTTGAACAATCTCTGAAGAAGATAGGCAGTCCTCCTGCTGGCCTGTGAGCTGTGATGTAACGTTCATTGGTTGGCAGGCAGAAGACTGCCAACCAAATGTACATAACCTCACAGGAAGGAGAGGAATTAGGCAGCTGGAGGTGAAGTGACCCCCCTGACTTCAGGAGATAGGAGAAGATAGGGGAGGTGAAGATCTGGTAAGTAGACTGATGGGGGAGAAATAGATAAGTATAGAATTTTTCTTTTTTAGTGGCAGCTGGGGGTTAATTGGGAGGGCTTTTAATCCCTCCTCACCCTTAGAGTTATGCTATTCAATTGTTTCTGCAGTCTGCTTCTGCATGTGCAGGAGAGCATAGCTGTGAGCAGCCGCTCGTCTGGTGCTTCTCTGCTTGGATTTTCTTCAAGTGTTTAAGATAAGTTCTGTGTTTTTGTTCTATGGTGGTTGTGATAGTGTTTTTGGTATCGCTAGGTCAGCGTGAGCAAGTACTCCTGGTTCTGGCGTAAGTGTGTCCTTATCGGGACAATCCACTCATTGTTTTGGTAGGGATCTTTCCCCTTTTAGAGTCCTATAGGGAGAGTTGCCATTTACTTTGGTTTCTCATTTTCCACCTACTGTTTACTTTCTGGGTTCAGTGGTGTGGACAGTCCCCGTGTGTTTATACCAGGACATAAGTTTTACCGCAGATGGTTGCGGACGCTACAGTATACTTGTTTCACAGACTTGCTGCGACATCATAGGTATCAAAACTAGGTACATGCAAATTATTTATTCAATTTTTAGGAGGTGGGGTAAAACATTTATGTAGATAATATAATTTTTTAAATAGTTTTGATCTCCTCAGATTTTTTTCCATGAAGATAGACAGTTTTTAAGTTTTTTTTTATATTTTTAAACTTTTATTACACCTATTTTTATGTTTTTAGTACCAACAATAAACTTCCATATCTACTGTATTAATTGGTGGGCATTGGGAGTAGTATGAAAGTGATCTAGGGAAAAATACCATTGAATCTTTATTAATAAAAAAATGTAAAATTGCTTTGCTTCACATGTGAGTCCCGTTCACCACTGAATCACCCTTGGCACTTGTCTCAGTGCAGTCTTTCCAACAAACTGCCAGCATATCATGATACACAAGGGAAATCCAAGGCACCAGAGGTAGTTAGATGAAACATAAACATTTACTCATCTCATCCTTTAAAAAAATGTAATGTTTCAGCTACCCAGGGCCTTTTTAAAGACAAAATAATAGGACAAATGCAAATACAGTGCTCAGGGTATAAAAGGGCATCTAATCTTTATAAGTAGAAAATGTAAAAACCACTGAACATCCAGAAAAATGACAGCTGCTCTGTGTTTTAGATGTCTCATACATCCCTAGCCATGGCCCAATTGTGTGCCTGAAGCGCATTAGAATTTGACATTTTGCACACTAGGACACTAGAGTCACATTGCACACTAGGGTCACTTGTGGGATATTTCTAAAAATTGTGGACTCAGTGTGATAAGTATTGGGATTTAACTCATGCTGTGTTACAGAAAAATTATTATAATTGAAAAATCTGAAAAAAGATGAAATTTTCCAATTTCTCCTCCATTTTGCTTTATTTCCTGTGAAATGCCTAAAGACTTTGTGAATGCTGCTTTGAACACTTTTAGAGGTGCTGTTTTTAAAATATAGTGATTAATAGGTGTTTCTAATAAACTGGTTTCTGAAAGTCACTTGAAAAACTTTAAAAAGTAGATTTTGGACATTTCCTTTGAAATTTGAAAAATTGCTGCTAGGTTTATAAGCTTTCTGACATCCCTAAAATAATTATATAAAAGGCAGCTTAACCCCTTAGTGACCAAGCCTGTTTGTGCCTTTATGACCAGGTCAAATTTTGGAAATGTGTCACTTTAACATAGAATAACTCACTAAGGCAGTGATTCCCAACCGGAGTGCCGCGGCTCTCTGGCTGGAAATCACGTCGGTAGTGGTGTATCAGGGAACAGAGCACAGCCCCGCTTTCGCGGGACATGCAACACGCTGCTAAAGGACCTTCAAGGACCTGGAGGAATACAGCCAATAGGGAGCTAGGGGCATGTCAGGGGTGTTCCTACATACCTGCCCTGTCAAACCCCTAGCTTCCTGGTGGCATCAAAATACACCAGTACCAGGAGGAGGTAAGTATATGGGTTGGGAGGTTAATGTTATTATTGGGGGGAGTTAATGTTATTACTGCAGGGTGGGGGTTAATGTTATTACTAGGGGGGGTTAATATTATTACTGGGGGTGAGGGTTAATATTATTACTGGGGGAGGGGGTTAATGTTATTACTGGGGGAGTTAATGTTATTACTGGGGGGGTTTAATGTTATTACTGGAGGGGGGTAATATTATTACTGGAGGGGGTAATGTTATTCTTAGGGGGAGGGGGTTAATGTTATTACTGGGGGGTGTTATTATGGGGGGGTGTTAATGTTATTACTGGGGGGGTTACTGTTACTGGGGGAGTTAAATATTTTTGCTGGGGTTACTGTGGGTTTAATATTACTACTGGGGCCACAATATGGGGTCGCTATAACTACTGGGGATGCTATTACTACTGGGGCCGCAATAGGGGTTGCTATAACTGCTGGGTTCATTATTACTATTGGAGTCGCAATAGGGGTCGCTATTACTACTGGGGCAGCAATATAGGTCGCTATTACTTCTGGGGTAGCAATACGGGTTGCTATAACTACTGGCGGTCGCTATTACTACTGGGCAGCAATACGGGGCGCTATAACTACTGGGGTCGCTATTACTACAGGGGCAGTAATAGGGGTCGCTACTACTATGGTTGACCGAAATAGGGGTCGCTATTACTACTGGGGCCGCAATAGGGGTTGCTATTACTACTGGGGCCGCAATAGGGGTCGCTTTAACTATTGGGGTCGCTATTACTACTGGGGCAGCAATAGGGGTTGCTAAAACTACTTGGGTCGCTATTACTACTGGGGTAGCAATAAGGGTCACTATCACTACTGGGGCAGCAATAGGGGTCGCTTTAACTACTGGGGTTGCTATTTCTACTGGGGCAGCAATAGGGGTCGCTATTACTACTGGGGCAGCAGAAGGGGTTGCTATTACTACTGGGGCTGCAATAGGGGTCACCTGTTACTGCTGGGGCCACAATACGGGTCACTTATTACTGCTGGGGCCGCAATAATTACTACTGGGGCCACTGTGGGGGTCGACATTACTATCGGGGCCACCAATATAGGGGGTCGCCATAACTGCTGGGGCCATCAATATAGGGGGTCGCCATTACTGCTGGGGCCATCAATATAGGGGGTCGCCATTACTAACGGGGCCACCAGAATAGGGGGTTGCTTTTACTAGTAGGGCCACCAACATAGGGGGGGACACTATTTCTACACAGGGTGGATTAGTTGTGGAATCCATAGTAGCTGTAGCAGCAAAGTGGATGAGATTTTGAAAATCATCCACACGGTGTGGAAACAATCTGCCCAAAACCCGTGTGGACACTGACATGAGGTGCAGGATTTAATTCCACATCATGTTAATTTTAAATATAATGTATATCAATAGCCCATCCAGCGCTCTTCCCTGTGTGTTTTTTTAAACAGCCCTGTCCTTTTTATAACGATGGAGGTAAAAGTCATGTGTGGTAATAAGCCACACCATAGCCACACAGCTAACCACACCCCCTTTTGGTAGGGGTGCTGCGCCGTAAAATTTTTTTCCCAGGAGTGCCCCAAGGCTAAAAAGTTGGGAAACACTGCCGTAAGGGCTCAAGCAGACGGCCGGGACAGATCCCTCTGGGAGAACTCTCACAGCGGGATGCGACCCGTGCTCCAGCAGTGACCCGCGGCTCACCTTCTGCGGTGTCTCCTTCATAGCTCTGCTATGTGCCGGCTGCCGCTCAGCCGGCACATGCGCAGAGCAGAGTTGGCATGTCAGCGGTAATGTTTCTGTGCGGGTTTCTACGAGGCTCGCGCAGAAATAGGACATACCGCAATTTGTTTGCTGCACCAGTTTTCAGATGGTCAAAGTCGCATAGGATTGCATAAACGAATGCAATCCTATGACAGTGTGCGTGGGCAGAAATTCTGTAGGAAATCCCGCTGCAGAATTTCCGCCTGTGTGCATTCACCTTAAGGGCTCAGTCACACGGGCGTTTTGTCACACAATTTTTTGTGCACATAACTGATGCGCTCAAAAAATCGCATGACCTAAGCGGGTGGCATGGTGTAAAAAAACGCTGCTAGCAGCGTTTATCTGCCCAAAGGGCTCAGTCACATGGGCGTTTGTATGCTCAAAAAGTGCGCTGCCCGCTATCCTCTGCCTCAGCTGCGCCATAGCTATCACAGAGGAGCGCGATGTTCTCCCATTGAATTCAATGGAGCCGGCAATACAGCCGGCTCCATTGAAAGTGATGGGCTGCCGGCAAGCACTGTAGTAATGTTTGGGGAAGAGCTTCAAATATAAGCCCTTCCCTGAAAACCATCATTAAAAAGTGTAAAACATAAAAATAAATCTATACTCACCTCTCTGCAGCTTCCGGGGCTCAGCTGCGTCCAGCCAGCTTTTCTCCTGAACTGCTCTCAGTAGTATTTCAGCAGGCAGGGATTTAAAATGGGCTGCCTCTGATTGGCTGAGCACTGTGACCAATCAGAGGCAGCTCTCAGCTATTGAATGACAGCTGAGAGCTGCCTCTGATTGGTCCCAGCACTCAGCCAATCAGAGGCAGCACTCACTCACCCATTCATGAATTCATGAATGGGTGAGTGAGTGCTGCCTCTGATTAGCTGAGCATTGTGGCCAATCAGAGGCAGCTCTCAGATGTCATGTAACTGCATTGTGTCCTATAATATTTGCCCCATGCGTTTGTGCGCACATGTGACCGCTCCCATTGCAAAGCATTGGGTCTATATAGATGCGGATCGCCAATGCAGCTATAATGAAAACAAAGATCTGGTACCGTGTTAGCCAGTAGAGCAAAATGTGATTGTTCTCAGCAAGAGAAACGACGTAATCTTGTAGATATGATACCTTTTAATGGCTAACAAAAATACATTATGTAATAATAGCGAGCTTTCGTACCAACGCAGGGTACTTCTTCCGGCTTAAATGGATTGGATCTGAAGAGGCATGCATATTTATACACACTTATAACATACATACTTATGACAAGGCACAGATATGGATGTGATTGGTTTGCACTTAAAAGGAATTCTGCAAACCAGAAAACAAACTTTTTTTGTCTAGGCACTGATAGCGGAGTGAAAGTTTTATGGTCCCTAAATTACTGTTGGAGGGGGGGAAAAAGGTCAACAGGCTCGAATTGTTATAAGAGATACACAAACATTTTTAGCTAAATACTGATAAGGGAGTGAAAGTTTATGGTCCCTGAATTACTGTTGATGGGGGTCTTATCTGTGCAATCAAGTCTCACACTTCCCATTCACGCATAAATCCTGGGGAATAGTTTAACCCAGTATTCAGCGTGTCAAAGGTTGTTATCAATTTATATTCCCAAATTCTTCTGTGGTTTTGTGACTTGAAACCACCCTTCAATATCAAAACTCTCATATCTCCTATGTCATGTCCATGGTTAGAGAAGTGTTCGGCCACAGGTAATTCTCTTCTTCTGTGTTCAATCGTGTGGCGATGAGATCTCATCCTGGCTTTGAGTTTCTGTCCTGTTTCTCCAACATAAAGACCCCCAATAGGACATTTACTGCACGTGATCAGGTACACAACATTGGACGAGGAACATGTAAATGTCCCTGGGATCTTATAGTCCTGCTGTGTGTTGGGGATCCGTATCCTGTCCGCAGTCAGTACATGTGAGCAGGTCTTACAGCTCCTTACATTACAGGGATAAGTTCCTTTTTGTGTGTCAGAGGGTAATGCACTCCTGATTATAAAGTTCCTCAAGTTAGGAGGTTGCCTGTAACACAGAAGCGGAGGGTCCGGGAATATGGTTTTCAGACGGTCATCCTTGTTCAGGGTATGGTGGAGTTTTCTTGCGGTTTTCCTTAGTACCTCTAGTTGCGGATTGTAGGTCACTACTAGAGGCACACGATTGTTTCTTTCCTTCTCCTTGTATTGGAGTAGTTGACTTCTGGGTATCCTGGTGGCTCTGGTGATTTGGTCATCAATTGAGGTGGGATGGTAGCCCTGATTTATAAATGTTCTTTTAAGATGGTACAAATGTTCCTCTCTGTCTGTTGGGTTGGAGCAGATCCGGTTGTATCTGATGGCCTGGCTGTAGACAATGGACTTTTTGATGTGTTTAGGATGGAAACTGTCCCATCTGAGGTATGTGGGCCGATCAATCGGTTTTCGGTACAGGGATGTCTGTATTGAGTTATTTGAAATCTTTATGGTGGTGTCCAAAAAGTTGATTTCTGTATGCGAGTAGTTTAATGTCAGGTTTATGGTGGGGTGGAATGCATTGAATCTTTCATGGAATTTTATTAATCCTGACTGCGGACAGGATACGGATCCCCAACACACAGCAGGACTATAAGATCCCAGGGACATTTACATGTTCCTCGTCCAATGTTGTGTACCTGATCATGTGCAGTAAATGTCCTGTTGGGCGTCTTTATGTTGGAGAAACAGGACAGAAACTCAAAGCCAGGATGAGATCTCATCGCCACACGATTGAACACAGAAGAAGAGAATTACCTGTGGCCGAACACTTCTCTAACCATGGACATGACATAGGAGATATGAGAGTTTTGATATTGAAGGGTGGTTTCAAGTCACAAAACCACAGAAGAATTTGGGAATATAAATTGATAACAACCTTTGACACGCTGAATACTGGGTTAAACTATTCCCCAGGATTTATGCGTGAATGGGAAGTGTGAGACTTGATTGCACAGATAAGACCCCCATCAACAGTAATTCAGGGACCATAAACTTTCACTCCCTTATCAGTATTTAGCTAAAAATGTTTGTGTATCTCTTATAACAATTCGAGCCTGTTGACCTTTTTCCCCCCCTCCAACAGTAATTTAGGGACCATAAAACTTTCACTCCGCTATCAGTGCCTAGACAAAAAAAGTTTGTTTTCTGGTTTGCAGAATTCCTTTTAAGTGCGAACCAATCACATCCATATCTGTGCCTTGTCATAAGTATGTATGTTATAAGTGTGTATAAATATGCATGCCTCTTCAGATCCAATCCATTTAAGCCGGAAGAAGTACCCTGCGTTGGTACGAAAGCTCGCTATTATTACATCATGTATTTTTGTTAGCCATTAAAAGGTATCATATCTACAAGATTACGTCGTTTCTCTTGCTGAGAACAATCACATTTTGCCAATGCAGCTGTCATACGCGTGTTCAAACACCTGTGTGACTGGGCTCTAAAGGTTTTACATATCCAAGTGATTCTGGAATTTTTATGCATATTGTACTTCATTTAGGTGGTAAAAAAAGAATGATAGAATTTGTGTATATTTATTAATAGGGCCAAAATTTGGGAAATATGTGCAAACATACTATACAAATTTTTGATAAGATACATATTCCCATCTGTTTACTTTATTCTGGAAGCATATTTGAAAAACTTTAGTTTTTTTTCTAACTATTAAGGAGTCATACAAATTTAACAATTATTACAATTTTGAGGAACATTTTGTTTTCCTACATTAAGCCAAGATTGCAAAGGCTTCAAGGTGTCAGAATGATAGATACCCCCAGAAATAAGCCAATTAAAAAAAAACTATATCCCTTATTATATTCACTGAGGGGTGTCATGAGTATTTTGACCCCATAGATTTTTTTTAGGAGTAATGCAATTTTGAGGAGAAAAAAAAAATTTCATATTTTTGCATCAGGGGACAAATCCGGGGGCCTTAGGCCGGTCTCACACAACTGGGTTTGAATTGTTGAATCCGCTATCAGCATTCGCATGGATGATCCGTGGCACTCGACAAACATTCACATAATAGAACATTCACATGTCCGCTCACATGAGTGGACATCGATTGCGATTTCCGCGAGTGGAAATAAAACAGCAGCATACTCTTTTTTTATAGCAGATTCCACACGGGCGGCTTTTATTGAAGTCAAGGGTAGCCATCGACCCACGTCCCATCCCCAATTTACATTGTGGATATGTTGCAGGTCCCCAACTCATCGCCTAGAAATATTTTAGAAAGAAATCTGCATTGTGCACGTCTGATGGCGGCTCGCCGCATCTGTCCGTGATACAGGATATACCCAGCCAGCCAGGGACAGGGCTGGATTCCGCTGCAGTCTCCTGCAAGAAGAATCTGACCCATCTGTGTGAGACCGGCCTTAGACCGGCGGCACACGAACGGGTTGGATTCTACATGCCGGAGCCTGCGGGGAATCCAACCCTGTGCCTAGCCAATGACTGCATGTACCTTTGTATATATTTATTGTGGATGGCTCCAGAGGCTTGTCGTTGGTCATGCGCAGTAGTGATGCTTTTTTAAATCTCTGGTTTTCCTGCACCATTTCACGGCGATGATGTGGGTTCCCACGTCCTATTTGCAATGTCAATTGCGGATGGGCTGTGAGTCGGATAGCTTCTAATGACTTCAATGGAGACCGCCTAAAAATCGAACATGCTGCCAATTTTTCCTCCACCTGCGGAAATTGCATTTAGTTTCCACCAGTGTGTAGGAAAAGAGTTTTTGGGGTGGTTTTTTGTTTGTTTTTATAGCATGTTTTGAACGGTATTTGCTGCAGATCTGTGTTGCAGATTGCGGATTCCACAATGCAAATTTGTTCAGGTATGATTCATGAAGGGAAATGAAACACTAAGTTTTTAAACTTTCTTTAAACTTTTTTTTAAACTTTACATGATCTCTGATATCCATACTGCAGCCAACGGTAACATCTCCCTGCTCTCGACTATCTTTGCTAGTTAGGAGCAGGGAGATTTTAAATTTCCCAGGCCCTCCAGCCTTCTGTGCATGCGCCTGACATTTTACCTTTGGCGTGCATGCGTAGAAGACGTCGACAGGTCCTTTCAGGACCAGATCGCCGCGGAACATTGTGGAGGGCAGAGGTGAGTAGGTTCAGCTTCCCTCATGGATCTTATCCGTTAAGGGAGATGAAACTTTGACTTTCTTTAACTGTTTTACAACTTTATGCAGTCACCACTATCAAATGGATAATGGCGATCGTGTGACTTGGGGTCGTACACTGCGACTCCCCCCCTCATGACAGCCCCTGGGGTTAAAAATGCCAACATAAAGTAGATATATGGTAAATATTATTAACTCATTTGTATAGTATGGGTATCTGTCTTGCAAGCAGAAAATTTCAACTTACCAATTTTTCTAAATGTTCACTTATTTTTTATTTTATAATATCAAAATAACTTTGACCAGAATTTACCACTGACATAAAGTACAATGTGTAATGAAAAAACTATCTCAGAATTACTTACAGGGGTTGTCTGTCAAAGAAGCAAACAATAAAAAGTCCCACCTTGTCTTCATGTGCTGCACACCTCAGTTCCGCTAGCAAGTATACTCACAAGCTGATTGCCATCCAGCTACTTCTGGCTCTGACAGACGCAAAACAATCCAATTGCAGGAATACAGCTTTTTGTGGAAAAACTTGCTTTTTATTTTCTTGTGGTGCTTGAATAATACAGAGAACACGTTTCGGTTATGAAACCTTGTTCACCTCTCAAGGTTTCATAACCGAAACGCGTTCTCTGTATTATTCAAGCACCACAAGAAAATAAAAAGCAAGTTTTTCCACAAAAAGCTGTATTCCTGCAATTGGATTGTTTTGCGGTTGTCTGTCAAAGTAAATAGAAGACCAGACGAAAGGAGCAGTGGCAGGGGAGCAATGTGGCAATAGAGAGGTTAGTAGTATGCTCTTCCTTGACTACATGTTTTGTTCCCCCACTGACCTGAAGAAGCCGCTACATTGCCTGTGTATTACAGTAAAAGAATATTTAATTTACCACTACTTTCGATATCAGCAGTGCCGATGGGTCCTACTTTTCATTTTCCCGCTGGTGTTCAAGTACAGATGTCCTCCTCTGTTGACCTCTCTGGACAGGACAGCAGTTGAATTATGTGTACACACATTCAACAAAGTTTTGCTTGTGGATTGGCACAACTCCACCACACATCTATATAGCATATACTTCTTCTGCAGCACTGCCTATCACTTGATGTCCCCATTGTGCTCACAGTCTGAGTTCACCTATCTGTATGCTTTTGTAGTGTGGGGAAAAACTGGAGGAAACCCATGGAAACACAGGGAGAACATACAAACTCCATGCAGATGTTTTCCTTGGTGGGGTTTGAATCCAGGACCCCAGCACTGTAACAGCACTCACCAATGAGCTACTGTGCCTTATTTTTCTTATTAATTGTATCACTTGTGCAGAACATAGATCTTAGTTAGAGGAAGCGCATCAATAGAAGGTGCTGCACAGGACACTATCTAACCTAAGACCGATGCCAGAGGAAGTGACCTCACAAGGTTTATAGTCCATGATAATTCTGTAGAAGGGTTGTCTAATGAATACATATGCCCTCTTAGGACATTTGGCTATTACAGAGGGGAATCCTCTGCTATGGGCTCTCCTCTATGATACAAAATAAATAGACCCTTTCACTATGGTAGACTAGATGTCCATGCATTACATAGGTGACCAGTCATATGAATAACTGACATTTAGCGCTATATTAATTCTTCTGCGACCAGGAGAAAAACTGTCTAGGCAGGCAAATTGATGACTTCTACATTAAACACAAAGTGATTGTCTCCATGAGACACAACCAATGGAAACTAGATGGACTTCGCTCTGTTACTAATCTTACTACAATGTTTTAATCCATCTACTTATACCCTGCTGCTCATGATCGACACTTTCTGCCTCTTGTGGATAGGTTTGAATATCACTTTTAAAAATTCTAAACACTTCTGTTTTTGGATTATATTATATTTGGACTACTATGACGCCAGTTAAATCAACTAAATGTTTGGTTTACTTATTTTTTAGAAGAAGTGCAATTCTATTCCCTTTTAAATTTGCCATTTTTCTAGCAGCTCCCAAAACATCTTTGTTCCTCAGGCTATATACAAATGGGTTTAACATCGGGACCACGGCCACAAAAAGCATTGAGAGAATTTCATCTTCTTCTTTAGAATCTTCAGATTCAGGTTTCATGTACATGAAGATACTTGGTCCAAAGTATAGTAAGACAGTAATGATGTGCGATGAGCAGCTAGATAAAGCCTTAAGCTGCCCCTTAGAGGAACGAATCTTTACAACTGTGGAGATAATTCTTATGTATGATATCAAAATAAAGGTCAAACTTCCTGCCACACAGATATCTTCCATTAAGAGAGTCACTTTTATCCTTTTGGTATCACTAGACGAGAGCTTCATTAATGGCACTACTTCACAGAAGAAATGGTCGATCTTCTGAGAGGAACAGAATGATAATGTAGATATCAGTAAGGTAAATATTACGGAATTCACAACACTTAAAATCATATAGAAGGTCGCTAAAGTAAAACAAACTTTCCTAGTTATAATCAAAGGATAATGTAGAGGAGAGCAAATCGCCACATAGCGATCATAAGCCATGCATGTCAGAATATAAATATCAGCATTAGCACAAAATATAAAGAAGGACAGCTGAATGAAACACCCAAGGAAGAAGATTGTCTTGTCTCCTGTTATAATGATGGACAACATCTTCGGGAGAATAGTAGACACATAGATGACATCAACAGAAGAAAGATTACACAAGAAGAAATACATGGGAGTGTGAAGTTGGGGTACAGTACAGACCAGGACGATGATGATTAGATTTCCCACCACTGCTAGTGTATACACTAATAAAAACCCAATAAATATAAGAATTTCATTTATTCTGGAGGTGGAGAATGGGGTCAGGTAGAATTCAGTCACTGTAATGCTTTCACAATCATTCATCTTGGATATCTGCGATAAAAGAAAGGAAAACAGAGTCTTACTGTATGTAAAAGGAACTGTTCACTGATTATGCTTGAATAATGTACATTTACACTACTGGGGTGTGTAGAACTATAGTATAACATAAAACATAAGTAGTATAACGTGGGTATAACTCGTCAAACTTTCCCTTTTTGGAAAGTGACAGGTACCACGCCCCCTGTCACTTTCTGACCCTTATGCTAATGTGATAGCTGCCCCCCTTCTGGAGGCTGGAACTAGGGACCTGCATTAGCCTAGGTTACTATGCCGCCCCCTTTAGTTCAGCGAAATTAGCATGGGATAGCAGAAATGTCAGTCTTCTGACGTGTCAATCATAATATACTCTGCGTCCGATATTTGTTGACCCTTTTCAGCACATCACTCTTGCATCTGTATATATGGCTATGTACAGGTTTAAATTCCATCCAAAAGACACTAAAGCTATTGTACTTGCTGATAATTATCACAAAACAAAAAACGATACTCAACACCCGCTATTCAGTGGCTCATGTACGTGTCTCACACTGAAAACATTGACATTCAACACGCTCTGAGAGGGGGTGAAAAACATGTGGGTCTTTATTTTTTGGACGGCTATGCATTTGTTAACGGTCAGCGCATCGCTTTTGAATTTGAGGGATGCTTTTTTCATGGTTGCCCCACATGTTACAATGAGAAGGATAAAAACAAACTCACTAAAACCACTTACAGCCAGCTGTATCACACTTTTCTAGCCAAGAAACGTTTCTTACAACAATGCGGTTTTACAGTGTGCGTCTTGTGGGAGCATGAGTGGAAGGAAATGGTTGAAAAGAAAACACAGCTTCAATCATTTCTTCTCAAAATGCAGTTCCCAGTTCCGCTAGAACCGCGTGATGCGCTTTATGGCGGGAGAACTAAGTTGGCTGCTGGAGAGATGATAAATTACTACGATTTCACCAGTCTGTATCCCTTTGTCAACAAAACAAAAACATATCCTGTAGGGCACCCAGAGATTACATATTAAAATTTTGGATATATCAAAAATTACTTTGGCCTTGCAAAAGTATATCCGCCCAGAAAATTATTTTTTCCCGGTATTGACAGTGAAAAGTAACAAGAAGTTGGTGTTCCCCCTTTGCTACAGCTGTGCTCTAAACTCACAGGTAGAGCCCTGTACACACAGTGAGGAGGACCGCGCTATTGTTGGTTCTTGGTGTACGATAGAGCTAGAGATGGGTGTAGAGAAAGGGTACAGTATAGCACGCATCTACGAAATCTGGCATTTTCCTAGAACCTCGGATGATCTGTTTGCACCCTACATTAAGTTACATCTTAGGAATAAACAGGAGTCCTCAGGTTACCCTAGCTGGTGCTTGGATGATGTCAAGAAAAGCGAATACATCACTGCCTTTCTTGAAAACGAAGGTGTACAACTACAGCCTGACAATGTACTTGTGAATTCCGCTAAAAGGCAAATCTCCAAACTTTTCCTTAACTACTTGTGGGGTAAATTTGCCCAGAAACCTGACCTTCCTTGTACCAGCATTGTGACTAATCCCGGCGAGCTTTTTGAGTATGTGTTTCTCCCCTACTATGAGATTTCAGGTTTGAATTTTATTGATGACCAGACAGCCAACATCACCTGGAAATACACAAAAAAAATCACAAAATCAACAAAAACACAAACATCTTTATAGCTTGTTTCACAACCGCTTACGCCAGACTAGAGTTGTACTCTATTCTGGACCAACTGCAGGAGAGGTGTCTTTATCATGACACAGACTCGGTCATTTTTGTGCATCGAGAAGGTGAGTGGAATCCACCATTAGGCGATTACCTGGGTGAGCTAACCAGCGATATACCCGATGTCACATACATCACAGAGTTTGTGTCTGCGGGTTCTAAAACGTACGGCTACAAGCTGAACACAGGTAAAACCATCTTTAAAGTTAAAGGCATAACTCTAAACGTTGCTAACACGCAACATGTAAATTTTGACAGCCTAAAAGATCTAGTTTTGGATTATCAGCACAATTCCTCCCCTGAAACGCAGAAATCTATAAACATAGAGCAGCCTGGGATTGTGAGAAATAAGAAATACTGGGATATTGAAACAAGACCATTGCGCAAAACACAAAGATGCGTTTATACAAAGAGATACTTGTTAGATGATTTTACGATATTGTCTTTTGGCTATTAGTTCATGTGTCAGACGGCCGTCTGACACAATCTATGCAGTTCCTGTAATATCGTTTGAGTTTATGTATGTTGGCTGAATCTGTATGATGACTCGTCTGCTTCTTTTCCTGACCAGGCTTTGTAAGAAATAAGAAGCATCGGGTCTTTGGCGCTACACAAAGTGCAAAACCGAGTGAGGAGGAGATCATTAGATGAATTTACAATTTAACATTTCGGTTATTAGCGCTGAAATAATGGACACACGTTTGCAACACCCCTTCTCGTGTATTTTAGCCGGACCCTCTAACTCTGGGAAAAGTTACTTTGTAAAGCAGTTGTTGCATAATGCCGAGACATATATCACACAAGCCCCAAAACATTGTATGGTATTACTCCTGCTGTATGATGAACTGACTGTTTCTTACCCTATCATCAGATTTATCGAGGGCCTTCCGAATACATTTATAGATGATGACTTATTTCCACCCGACAAGGTAAATTTGACCATTGTTGATGATCTCATGGAGAGCGCTAGTGAAAACAGCAAGATAGAAAACGCGTTTACCAAGTATGTACATCACAGAAATCTGAGCATTTTATATCTTGTGCAGAATGTGTTCTGTCAAGGTAAGAAAAGCCGAACGATAAATTTAAATGCAACGTATATGATTCTCTTTAAATCCCCCCGTGATGTAATTCAAATTGTCACACTAGCGAGACAGATGTACCCCGGAAGGACGCGCTTCTTCTTAGAAGCCTTTGAGGATGCGACACGCGAGCCTTATGGATGTTTGCTGGTAGATTTAACCCCTTGAGTGGCAGGTTTCCTACCACCCTGTCGTGCCCACCAGGGCAGGTTTTTTAAAATGGTCTAATCATTGAATTTCAGCTAGTTTTACAGTTGCGTCTCAAGAGCCATAACTTTTTCATTTTTCCATTGACATGGCCATATGAGGGCTTGTTTTTTGCGGGACAAGTTGTGATTTTTTAAACAGGGGGGAGGAAAAAAAGAAATGGGGAAAAAAGAAAAAAAGGGGCCATGTCATTAAGGGGTTAAATAATGTATTAACTTCCTTCTCTGGGTCATTACGACGCACACGGATACCACATGTGTGATTGTATTTTTGATTTTTTACAAAGTAAAGGGAGACAAGTGTTTTTTAATTTTTTTAATAATTTTTTTACTTTTTTTTTTTTAATTTTTTTTTTTTTGTCCCTTTAGGGGACTTCCACAGGGACCCATCAGGACCCCTGATCACATTCCGGGGGTCCGATGGTGACAGCCCTTTACATGCTGCAGTGACAACCCTTTACATGCTGCAGTCACATAGACTGCAGCATGTAAAGGGTTAACACAGCAGAGATCGGAGGTTTTCTCTGATCTCTGCTGTAAGAGCTAGTACCTAGCTGTCCTCTGACAGCTAACAACCAGCTCTCCCTGCCACAGAGACCATCGGCTTGCTTCTGACAAGCCGATGGTCTCTATGGCAACTTGTAAACAAAGCAGGACATTGCCGACATGTCGGCAATATCTTCTGCTGGTTTTTCAAAGCCCTTGCACTGCTCTGTGTGGGTCTGTGCAGGCAGAGCACACTGTCACAGCTTGTGGCATTGTGCTCTGCAGCTCCCATAGTGATACATAGCCCGGAAATCTTCTGGGCTATGTCACTATGAGCAGTGGAGCTCGTCCCCGGAAATTTTCCGGGCGTGCCACTCAAGGGGTTAAGAGACAATACGCTGGAGGAGCTGTGCTTGAGAACGGGTTTGTTTCCACCAGCCTTACCAGCTGTGTATATTCACAAGAAAATCACCTCTAAAAAGTGAGTTCCCCTTCTTGCAGCCTATTTTATTCCCCGTGCATTGTGGTGAGAAGATGTCTGAGAGAATCCGTCCTAATTGGAATCTCTTAAAAAGGCTGGTGAAAGCAAAACGCGATGTCAGAAAATCTATTTTACGCAATTTTAGCAATGTTTTAGTTACAGACATAGCGGAGATCACTTTAAATATTTTAAAAGGTCGTATACCCCTAAAAAAACGTTAAAGAAATGCGTTAAAAAAAATGGCGCCGCGCTATAAGACGTTTGGGTGATAAAATCCTGATCGTGAAAAAAAAGAGGCGTATAGTCAATCAGGCCGGCGGTTTTATAGGTTCGCTCTTGGGTTTTGCAATACCGATAATTACGAGTCTACTTGCCAACCGATAATGGAACATGCAGAAAAAATGTATTTGGTTCCTAAACACGAACTGAACAAAATAAGGCAAAGTGTTACTACAATCCCTGACATACGACAGGCTGCTATTTATCGCCTTGATGACGAGATTAGCTCTGTTTTACAGCATAGCGACCTGCCGGATGATGTGAAAATTAAAAAATACACAGCTGTTTTACAAAGATACTTGATTCATGCTAAACAGGCTGCAAAAGAGCTAACAACTTTAAACATTGTAACTCCAAGTGATACTGGTCATCAGCAATTGTCAAATGCCGAACCTGTTAATAAAAATGCTGTTCATGAAATTGTAAATCATGTCAATCCCCGTTTTAGAAAAAATGCAGAACTTTTGCTAAACAGGTTATCGCAGAATGGTGATATTACATCGTGGAATAATAAAGAGGAGTTTGTATACAACGGGGAGCCCATTCAAGGTTCCAACATATTGGACCTGATCCGTCATGCTACACAGAGCCATAGCGCTACTAAGAAAAATTACCCTCTGGGTTGGGACACTTTTATGCGATCAATGGCTGAGATTAATATGCCTTCTATGGTCATTGGCAGCCACGGCACTAGAGAAATTCTACAGGCCCTGAAAATGGATCTGAACGCTGATTCAGCACACGCTAACCTGCAGAGGAAAAGCATCCCTTATCGTTCCACATCACCAAGTGGGACACAGGCCATCTTGCTGCCTAAAAAGAGGATTCTACCAATGCTTCAAACTGCCTGGTTTAATTTGTAAATCATTGTAAAAAATGTGACTGTATCTGAGTTAAAGTTAATTGTGTAATAATTATATATTATTTCTATAACATTTTTCATTTATGTATTCGCACATGTACTCAATAAATCTTTTTAAAACTTTGCATCAGTCTCCTGTGTGCTCTGTTGTTGTGAAACAAAAAAAAGGTGGGGGTCTGCATCAGCGAGTCTGCAGCTTCCTGACATAAAGACTGGGCTAAAAGCTTAACTTTATGAAGGGGTCTATTTTCAAAAAGGTGGGGGCTAAAAGGCTGGGAATAAAAGTCTTATAATACACTCTCATGGAGATAGATAACTTCATGAAATAAGGGACTGTAGATAAAGTCTCATAATATACTCATTTTTTACTTAATATCAGCTGTAGATAAAACTGTTTATAATCATAATATGCTTTGGATGTAGATAAATCCGAATATTCAAAATATACTCTGCGGACGCAGAGTATATTATGATTGGCACGTCATAGGACTGAGATTATACAGGGGGCCGCTGTGGGGTGTCGCTATTACTACTGGGGCCGCTGTGGGGTGTCACTATTACGCAGGGGTGCACTGTGGGGTGTCACTGTTATGCGGGGGTGCACTGTGGGGTGTCACTGTTATGCGGGGGTGTGCTGTGGGGTGTCACTGTTACGCGGGGGTGCGCTGTGGGGTGTCAGTATTGCGCGGAGGTGTGCTGTGGGGTGTCAGTATTGCACAGGGGTGCGCATTGGGGTGTCAGTATTGCGTGGGGGTGCGCTGTGGGCTGTCACTATTACACGGGGGACCACTGTGGGGTATCACTACTATACTGGGGGCAGCTGGGAGGTGGGGTCAGTATTACAGCTGGGGTATGTTTACATGTGGCGGAAATGGGCAGGGCTCTTTCAAAATAGACAGCGTGCAGATTTTGACTGCTTTTTGGATGCGGAAATGCTGCAGAATTTTCCACAGAAACTAATGCTAAAGACATTCTGCAGTATTTCCACATCTAAAAAGAAGTCAAAATTCACACGCTGTCTATTTTGAAGGCGCCCTGTCCTTTTTCAGAACTACAGGGGTAAAATCATACGTCGTGATAAGCCACGCCCCCTGACGTGTTGGCACTTTGCGATAAATAAGTGGGTTTTGGGTTGCAGTTTGGGCACTCGGTCTCTAAAAGGTTCGCCATCACTGACCTAGGCTAATGCAGGTCCCTAGTTCCAGCCTCCAGAAGAGGGGCAGCTATCACATTAGCGTAAGGGTCAGAAAGTGACAGTGGGCATGGTACCTGTCACTTTCCAAAAAGGGGCGGTTTGACGAGTTATACCCACGTTATACTACTAACATAAAAGACATCGAAATAATAAAATATGAGCTGAATAAAATTCTTTTCATAAGGGGAGAGGGACCCACCACGAGAGCTTAAAGTATATGAGAAAGAGGTAAAAGACAGTAGATCTAAGAAGAAGCTGTCTATGTGGTCTCCAACAAATGGCATGACCTAAAAACCAAGTATATTGTGTTGCTGAAGTTTTCTATTTAGATTCTGTTCAATGCATTAATTATTCCAATGCTGTAAACCTGTATTCAGACAGCACTCTAAGGCTGGGTTCACACGGGGTGGAATTCCTTCGGACTTTCCTCACGGAAATTCCGCCTGCAATCTTAAAACTGGTATAATGAAGTAGCTGATATACCCAGCTTCGCACAAGATAAGTTGGTACTGGTGTTTATCTGGTGTTCACACGGAAAATCTTATGAAGTCATGGTTACGTTAGAGATACTGAGGAAAAAAATATGTTCACTATTTTGCATGGTTCTTTGCGTTACCCAGGTAACACCATGTGGAGGTAACCATGCGACGTTTCCGTTACATAAAATGACATCAGGAAGTGAGAGAATTAGATTACGTACGTAAAATTTTGACGCTAATTCTTTTGCACTTAGAATTGAATATACGAGTTGGGACCCATTAGCTTTTCCTATTTATGACATAATCAATGCTCGTGCCAAATTTCAAGTTTTTATGACACCGGGAAGTGAGAGAATTAAATTCCGTACGTAAAATTTGGACGCTAATTCTTTTGCGCTTAGAATTGAATAATCAAGTTGGGACCAATTAGCTTTTCCTATTTATGACATAATCAATGCTCGTGCCAAATTTCAAGTTTCTATGACATTGGGAAGTGAGAGAATTAGATTACATACGTAAAATTTGGACGCTAATTCTTTTGTGCTTAGAATTGCATAATCGAGTTGAGACTTATTAACTTTTCCTATTTTTGACATAATCAATGCTTGTGAAAAAAAATTCAAGTTTCTATGACATTGGGAAGTGAGAGAATCGGGAAGTTGGAGAATTAGTGGCGAGTCAGTGAGTGAGTCAGTGAGTCAGTGAGGGCTTTCGTCTTTTTATATATATATATATATATATATATATATATATGGTAACCAGCAGCACTCAAGCAATTCCTTCTCAAGGCTAGGTGGAAAAATGCAAAACCACTAGACAGTGCCTGAACCAGTAGGCCCCACAAACACTTCAAAAACAACAAACACGTGGCAACATAGACGGGAAGTAAGAGAATTAAATTCCGTACGTAAAATTTGGACGCTAATTCTTTTGCGCTTAGAATTGAATAATCGAGTTGGGACCAATTAGCTTTTCCTATTTATGACATAATCAATGCTCGTGCCAAATTTCAAGTTTCTATGACATTGGGAAGTGAGAGAATTAGATAACGTACGTAAAGTGTGGACGCTAATTCTTTTGCGCTTAGAATTGAAAAATCAAGTTGGGACCTATTAGCTTTTCCTATCAATGACATAATCAATGCTCGTGTCAAATTTTCGGTTTCTACGACATTGGGAAGTTGGAGAATTAGATTACATACGTAAAATTTGGACGCTAATTCTTTTGTGCTTAGAATTGCATAATCGAGTTGAGACTTATTAACTTTTCCTATTTTTGACATAATCAATGCTTGTGAAAAAAAATTCAAGTTTCTATGACATTGGGAAGTGAGAGAATCGGGAAGTTGGAGAATTAGTGGCGAGTCAGTGAGTGAGTCAGTGAGTCAGTGAGGGCTTTCGTCTTTATATATATATATATATATATATATATATATATATATATATATATATATATATATATATGGTAACCAGCAGCACTCAAGCAATTCCTTCTCAAGGCTAGGTGGAAAAATGCAAAACCACTAGACAGTGCCTGAACCAGTAGGCCCCACAAACACTTCAAAAACAACAAACACGTGGCAACATAGACGGGAAGTGAGAAAATTAAATTCCGTACGTAAAATTTGGACGCTAATTCTTTTGCGCTTAGAATTGAATAATCGAGTTGGGACCAATTAGCTTTTCCTATTTATGACATAATCAATGCTCGTGCCAAATTTCAAGTTTCTATGACATTGGGAAGTGAGAGAATTAGATAACGTACGTAAAGTGTGGACGCTAATTCTTTTGCGCTTAGAATTGAAAAATCAAGTTGGGACCTAATAGCTTTTCCTATCAATGACATAATCAATGCTCTATTTACACTGGGAAGAGCCCACTAACTAATTTTAAACATAAAATATAACTTTTATTCACTCTGTTAAAAATTGAGCGTAAATAATTAAGTTTAAAAAGAACCCTACTGTCACAGTGATTAGTGACATAATCAATGCTCGTGTCAAATTTTCGGTTTCTACGACATTGGGAAGTTGGAGAATTAGATTACATACGTAAAATTTGGACGCTAATTCTTTTGTGCTTAGAATTGCATAATCGAGTTGAGACTTATTAACTTTTCCTATTTTTTTTTTTTTTTTTTTTTTTTTTTTACTCATTCTTTATTTTATTATAGTAGAAAGATACAGAAAATCAACTATAATCACATTACAATGCAATATTGAGCAAAACATAGTTGTACAATGTTTAGTACATTTTAACAAGTTTTTAGAGGGTAGGGATGTGAAGGGATGGGTATGGGGGGGAAGGGAGGAAGGAAAAGCATCTTTTATATCTTATATCTGACGATGACTCACTCCTGCGGCCAGGTATGTTAGGTTTACAATCTAGATTTCTTTAAAGAGAAGAGCTGTGGCTTGAGATTTTGGGCTGTACTAGTGAGTAAGGTCCAAGTTTATTGCTGTTTTATTTGTGTGGTGAAGGTGGGTTTCCTGGCCAGTGTTCCCACGTTTTCCTGAATTGTGCATGTGTCCTGCATGACCAACTCGTTAGTTCCTCGAATCTGCGTATTTCATTAACCTTTGCCATCCATTGTGCGTAGGTTGGTGCCTGAGGCTGGAGCCATGTTAAGGGTATTAGTGCTTTTGTTGCTGATAAAAGGTGTGTGGTCAGACTTGTTTTAGAGGGTCTATAGTCTTCTGACGGTTTGGCTAGAAGTATGTGTTCCGCACTGAGGTTGAAAGTGCTGTTGACTACTTCTTTTATTTTGATTTCAATCTGGTCCCAAAAGGGTCTTATTAGCGGACAAGTCCACCAGATATGCAACAGGGAGCCTATATGTTCTTTACATCGCCAACATTTGTTTGAGTTTGTGAGTTTGTAGGCGTAGAGCCATTCTGGTGTTTTATACCAGCGTGTTAGTAATTTGTAGTGGTTTTCTTGTATTCTGATGCACCTGGAGTGGCCGTGTGAGCTACTCAGAATTGACTTTACCTCTTTTTCTGACAGTTGTATCTTTAGCTCCATTTCCCACGATCTGATGAAAGCAGGTCTAGTTGTATCTTGGCAGGTTACAAATTTTTTTTTGAGGAGCGCGAGTTTTCTGCCGTGTGTGTTTTGAGCTGTCGCTATTCGCTCAAATTCAGTTAGTGGACGCGAGGATGGGAATGTTTTGTTAAATTTTTCTAGGGTTTTAGTTAGATGTAGGATTTGAAGTTGGTTAAGGTTAGGGCATGGTGTTGATGTTAGCAGTTTTTCGGTGAGCTGTGTACCTTTGGTGGAGCGGTGAGACCATAGGTCCGCTATGGTTAGTTTTCCGAGGATATTCCACAGCTGTTCTGTGTGTTTATCGAGTTTTATATCTAAATACTCGGGGATGAGAGTCAGTGGTGCTATAGGGGATGGAATTGGGGCGAGTTCCCTTTGTAAGGAGTCCCAGATTTCACATGCTCCACTCAAAAGCGGGTCAAATGAGGACTTTTTGTAGTTTTTACGAGCCGGGAGCCATAAATCTCGTGTGAAAGTTGTTCCGTGGGATGATTGTGCTAACGCGCTTACTATTGGATTTTTCGAGGGTTTCACCAGTTCTAGCCATCTGTTTAGTTGAATTGCTCTGTAGTATTGTGACATGTCTGGTAGATTAATGCCGCCGTTCTCTCTTCTCTGAGTTAGCAACTTATGTGACAATCGGGGTCTTTTGTTGTTCCAGAGAAATCTGGAGAAGATTGATTTGATGCTTTTAAAGAAGGAGTTTGGTAGCGAGATCGGCAACATTTGTAATTTATATAGGATTTTAGGGACAATGTATGTTTGGATCAGATTTTTCCTGCCAAACCAGGTGAGAAAGGGTAAGTCATATGATCGTATTAGAGCTGTTATTTCTTTTAGAAGGGGGATGAAGTTTTTATTGTATAAGTTTTCAAGATTTTTTGTAATTGAAATCCCTAGGTATTCAATGTGGGTTTCGGCCCAACTAAAGGGGGAGGATGTTTGGAGTTTTTTCGCAGCTGATGGTGGAAGGGTTATATTTAGTACAGTGGATTTGGATGTATTTACTTTAAAGTTTGAGATTGAACCGTATATTTGTAGTATTTCATTAATTTTGTCAAGGCTCTTTTCCGGGTTTGTTAAGATGAAGAGTATATCATCCGCGAATGCCACTGATTTAATTGAATATTGGTTCAGTTCTATTCCCTTGATGTCATTGCTCTGTCTGACCATCTGCAATAGGATTTCCAGAGAAAGGATGAAAAGGGTGGGGGAGAGGGGGCAGCCCTGTCTTGTGCCGTTAGTAATTGTAAAAGGTGGGGAGAATATACCATTAATTTTTATTTTTGCGTGTGGGTTAGAGTATAATGTGAATATGGCTTGAATTAATGTAGCTGGGAATTTGAATTTATCTAGTACAGCTTGGATAAAGGACCAATCAACTCTATCAAATGCTTTTTCAGCATCTATACTAAGGAATGTTAGAGGGATTTTTTTGTTTTGGGCGTGTCTCATAATATGTAGAAGGCGAGTTGAGTTATCTTTCCCCTCACGACCCGCTACAAACCCGGATTGTTCTTCACTAATTAAGTTTGGGATGACATTGTTAATTCTTCTGGAAAGTAATTTAGCCCAAATTTTAACATCTAAGTTTAGGAGAGATATGGGCCTGTAACTGCCGCACTGAAGGGGATCTTTGCCCTCTTTGTGAATTAATGTGATAAAAGCTTCTTGGGCCTGTTTGGGTAATTCTGCCCCTTTCAATAGGGCGTTGAAGGAGGTGACCAATTGTGGTAGTAATATTTTTTGGAATTTTTTATAGTAGGCCAGAGGTAGGCCATCTGGGCCTGGACTTTTATGCAAAGGAAAACTATTTAAAACTAGAGTCAATTCTTCGAGAGAAACAGGTTTTGTTAATTCAGATGCCTCGTTGCAATTCAGGCAAGGAAGGGTTAATGAAGATAGCAAGTCTTTAATTGTTTTCTTTTTATCACTTTCTTTGTAGTTATCTGGTTTGTTCAAGTTGTATAAATTTGTGTAGAATTGTTGGAAAGTCTGCGCTATTTTAGTGGAGCTATGGTGTAAATCTCCTGCTTGATCTACAATGCTATGTATGTGTGTTTTACTCCTGGCCTTTTTAATTAATGAGGTCATGAGTCTACCTCCTTTGTTGCCATGTGAATAGAGTTGGTGTTTAAAATAAAGTAGGGATTTTGCGAATTTGTTGTTGAGTATATCTTTTAGTTTTTCCCTGAGTTCTATGAGTTTTGTTTGTGCCTCTTGCGCTTTTTTCTGTTTTGCTATCTGTTCTAGGGAAGCAATTTGCAGAAGAATATCATCGATCTCTTTTTGGTTGCGTTTTTTCTGAGCTGCCCCTAAGGCTATGAATAGGCCTCTGATATAAGCCTTATGGGTCTCCCACACTAGAGGTTGTTTTTCTGGGGTTTGAATGTTTTCTTTGAAGAATAGTTCCAAGTTATTAAGTATGGTTTTAATTGTTTCCTGGTTATCCAGTAATGACTCGTTTAGTCTCCAGCTCCAGCTTTTGCGTACTGAGCCTGTTAAAGAGAGGGACATTGTAACTGGTGCATGGTCAGAGACTGTTATATTTCCTATACTTGAGTTTTTTATTTGATGGATTAAGGATGTGGAGGCAAAGACATAGTCTATCCTTTGGTGTGATCTGTGCACCTGCGAGTAGAAAGAATAGTCTTTAGTTGATGGATTAAGGGTTCTCCATACGTCTATGACCTGAATATCTTGGAGTGTGCTTAGCAATTTTTTCCTCGCTTTCTGGGGTATTTGAGACTTCCCGGAGGACGAGTCTAGTATGGGGTTTAAAGTGAGATTGAGATCAGATCCTATAATTATTTTGCCTTCCGCAAATAGTTTTAGTTTATTTAAGGTTTCTATTAGCCAATGTGTCTGATTTTTATTTGGGGTATATAAATTTACCAGAGTATATGTCTCTGAATATATCTTGCCCTTTAGGAAGAGCATTCTTCCTTCGGTATCTACTAGTTTGCTTTCGAGGATGAATGGTATTGAAGCGTGAATCGCTATGGCTACTCCTTTGGATGCGCTTGAGGGGTGGTTATTGAAATGCCACTTGTCAAATGGTTTTTTTAAAAGCTTGGGTGGGTCGACACCCTTAAAATGCGTCTCTTGAAGAAAAACTAGTGATGTTTTTAATTTTTTCAGGAGCCACATTACTCTGCTTCTCTTTTGAGGTGTGTTCAGCCCTTTGGCGTTTAAGGTAGTGACAATGAGTTCTTCTGCCATTGGGATTTGTGATGGGGGGTTATGCATTGGTATCAAGTTCGTCAGATATTTTAGATGCTCTCCGGAGTAGGATGTGGTTTGGTTTAGGGAATAGGAAGGGACAAAGGATCTTGTAACGATCTCCTAAGACCAAGTCTAGGAGGTTGGTATGAACACTTCTCTGTCTGACAACAGATTTGTCAAGGACTTTGGAAGTGTAGTTTGTTCTAATTGAAAAGTGCCCTACTTAACGCAGTTGGGATTTTAACTAACTTTAAACTTTTCTTAACGATTGAAAGTTTGTATGGTCTTGCTTAAATTTGAGTTTTTTGTATCGAGCACATCCAGTAAATTTTTCAAATTACTAAAAGCGATCTGGACAACGTGTGCTCGTCTATCCCCTCCAAGCAAGGGGGAGGGACTCAAATTCGTTCATAACAATAAAATCACCTTAACGATATGTCTATAGAAAGAAAAAATACGGGCAGTATGTACTCACCCGCCCCCCCCCCCGATGTGAGGAGGCAAGGAGCCCAGACCCGCCCGCCGAAATAAGTTCAACACATCAACCTATCAAGCAAATTGTGGGTAGTATGTACCCACCCGTCCCCATAGCGGGGGGGCGGGAAGCCCAGAACCGCCTACTACAAGAGGCTTAATGTATCTACACCTCAAGGGAGATACAGGCGGCATGCACCTACCCGTCACCCCGAAGCGGAAGGGCAGGAGCCCAGGCCCTCCCACATCAACATATTCAATGTGTTGTCTCGTTGAAGAAGAAACAGGCAGCCTGCGCCCGTCTGTTCCCCCGAAACCAGGGGCAGGAGGCCCAGGACTACCTATAACAGTAGATTTAACATATCATACAACAAGGGGAACATGAGCCGCTAGTACTCGTCCGGCCCCCCGCCGTGGGAGGGGGGGGGCAAGGAGCCCAGGCAGGCCCACAACAATAAAGGTAGTGCACCCGTACTCCATCTCACTAATTCCACCGATGGTCTGATGCAAGGCCGGTTGCGGGGTCGGATCCACCGCGGGGAGCCTATGGGCCACCCACGGGTGGGCCCAAGCCGCCCGGCCAAGTCGGAGAGTGGAGACGGGTGCACTAATGTAGGAGGTAAGACATATGCGCAGGTGCAGGTGTAGGTTGGTACTTATCCGTTGAAGTTTAAGTCCTTTTCTGCATCTGCGTCGTCTCTCCGAGAAAGAGGGTTCCTTTCCCGCTGTATTAGTGTTCAGAAATTTCTTTTACCTGTGTAATATGTCTAAGGAAATGGAGATAGGATATAATAGTTAGAATTAACCATATTTCTCGGTCAGTTTTAAGTGACAGGTCTTCTTAGCTGTACGTTGATGTCAAATTAAGTCAGAACACCAGTAGGTCGTGGTCCTATTTCGCATATTTCTCTACGGGTCTTGTGTAGTGGGAGTCTCTGTGAGCTGCGTTTGCTGGAAGTCAAGTCTGGCTCTTGTTCTCCTATTTTTGGGCGATTTGGAGCGTGGTACCTCCTTCCAGGGTGTCTGTTTTTCTATTTTTTTGTCTGCCCGTCTCTCCCCAAGAGGCATCCAAGAGGGGATCTGTATCGGTTCTATTTCCAATATATTCCAAGCCTTTTCCAAGTCTGCTGGCGTGTGTATAATGATGCGTTTGCCGTCTTTAAGTATCGCCAATCCGAATGGAAACAACCATGTATATTGTATATTTTTTACTCTAAGCGTTTCAAGAAGAGGTTTCAGTTGTCTTCTTTTAGCAAGGGTCGAAGGCGCTAAGTCCTGGTATAATTGGATGTTAGTGTCTTGGTATTTTATTTGGCCTCTATCTCTAGATGCCGTCAGTAGTGCTTGTGTATCGTTGAAGGAAAGGAGCCCACAAATTATGTCTCTTGGGGGGTCTCCCATTCTTGGCTTGGGCCTAAGGGCTCTATGTATTCTTTCTATAATAATTGGTCTGGCTCGTTCTTCACCCAATAGGTCAGAGAATAAGGTTGCAGCCATATTTCTGAGGGTCTCAGGAGTGACGGATTCCGGGAGGCCTTTAATTCTAATGTTGCGCCTCCGGCTCCTATTCTCTTGGTCCTCAATCAAGGTCAGCGCTCTATCAATTTGATCTCTCTGTGTTTCCATGTGTTCAGATATGTCGTTTGTTTGTGCGATGAGGTCTGTACATGTATTCTCCAGATCTTCCACTCTGTTTCCAATTTGTTGTATTTCTGTTTTTATATCTGATAGTTCTTTTAAGACTGGGTGTAACGCTTGTGTTAGCGCCTTTTTAAGGAAGTTCTTTGATATACTTGATCTATGCATGCCGCTTGATTCTGTCTCATTGTCGCTTTCCATGTCTGATGCTGAGGAATTTTCGTCTTCCACTGCTGGTTGAGGGTTCTTTTTGGATGGTCCCGCCGGAGATTGAACACTTTTTTTTTTTAAGTAGCGTTGTAGGTCCGATTGGTTTTTTGATGTTGTCTGCTGTCCAGTTGCGTATAGTGCTTTCTCTTTCACTGTTTTAACCATTGCGCTGTCTGTTAAGAGCTATTATTTCTGCGTAGGGCACCAATGTAGGTAGATCTTTAGAACATGTTTGTTAAGCAAGTTTATTGCTTATGTCTTTTAAATTGGTCTTATTGGCGTTGGTGTCGTTACAATATGGATAGGGGATATTTGCAGGATGTAGAAGTAGGGTTGTTTGCAGTAATTGGGGGTTATGGGTCACCACCATTAAATGGGAGGAAAAGCACAGATCAAGAACAGACAGGATCTGCCCACAGTGAGCAGTATGGGTTAGGCACTCTAGGTTATTTGCAGTATGAATGAGTGATCTATTCCTGTGGTGTCTTTCTGTGCCTGTGGATGTGCACAGTCCTGTCTGAGAGGGAGACGGGTGACTTCTGTGCAGGGGGAGGGAGACTCTATATCTGCTTTCTCGGGGTTTGGAGCTCCTGCTTCACTCACGGGCTTTCTCCAGGAGGATAAGAGGTGAGCAGGTGTATGTCTGTTATCAGCAGACTTGCTAATTAACTTTCTCCCTTACCGCTGCTTCGGGGCTTCTCCCGTTGTTTCCCTCGTCCCTCTGATGGTCTGCTGGAGTGAGGGAGGGTGCGGGAGGGCTCTCTCGTCCAGCGGCACGCTCCGGGTTCTTCTGACGTGGAGCGATCGGCCGCGGCCGTTGGCAGCCGGAAATTTAGTCCCCTGCTCCTCGGAGTCCACCAGGCCTCACTTGCGGTGGTGTTGCAAGGCTTCCCTCTCGGTGTCGCAGGGTCCCCGTTGGCTCCCTCTGCTTCTAGGTGGTCTTATTATAGTCTAGAGAGCTATGGGTATGTGGAGAGTGTGTTAAAAAACACAGTTTTTATAGGTATCTCCAACGAGCTCTCTTTCAATGCGTCCTCCAGCTATGGTGGTTAGGCCACGCCCCCCAACTTTTCCTATTTTTGACATAATCAATGCTTGTGAAAAAAAATTCAAGTTTCTATGACATTGGGAAGTGAGAGAATCAGATTCCGTATGTAAAATTTGGACGCTAATTCTTTTGCGCTTAGAATTGAATCATCAAGTTGGGACCCATTAGCTTTTCCTATATATGACATAATCATTGCTAGTGCCAAATTTTAAGTTTCTATGACATCAGGAAGTGAGAGAATTAGATTATGTATATAAAGTGTGGACGCTAATTCTTTTGCACTTAGAATTGAATTATCGAGTTGGGACCTATTAGCTTTTCTTATCTATGACATAATCAATGCTCGTGCCAAACTTTTGGTTTCTACGACATTGGGAAGTTAGAGAATGAGATTACATACGTAAAATTTGGACACTAATTCTTTTGTGCTTAGAATTGCATAATCGAGTTGGGACCCATTAGCTTTTCCTATCTATGACATAATCAATGCTTGTGCCAAATATTATGCTTCTACAACATCGCGAAGTGAGAGAATTACATTACGTACGTAAAATTGGGACGCTAATTCTTTTGCGCTAGAATTGAATAATCGAGTGGGGACCCATTGAATTTTCCTATTTATGACATAATCAATGCTCGTGCCAAATTTTAAGTTTCTACGACATCAGGAAGTTGGAGAATTAATTTCCGTACGTAAAATTTGGACACTAATTCTTTTGCGCTAGAATTGAATAATCGAGTTGTGACCCATTAGCTTTTCCTATTTATGACACAATCAATGCTCGTGCCAAATTTCCTGCTTCTACGACATCGGGAAGTGAGAGAATTAGATTACGTACTTAAAATTTGGATGCTAATTCTTTTGTGCTAGAATTGAATAATCGAGTTGGAACCCCTTTATTTTTCCTATTTATGACAATTAATGCTCGTGTCAAATTTCATGTTTCTACGACATCGGGAAGTTGGAGAATTAGTGGCGAGTCAGTGAGTGAGTCAGTGAGTCAGTGAGGGCTTTCGTCTTTATATATATATATATATATATATATATATATATATATATATATATATATATATATATATATATGGTAACCAGCAGCACTCAAGCAATTCCTTCTCAAGGCTAGGTGGAAAAATGCAAAACCACTAGACAGTGCCTGAACCAGTAGGCCCCACAAACACTTCAAAAACAACAAACACGTGGCAACATAGATGGTAAATTTCCAATAAAACAAACTCTTTATTTGTCCATGTTCTTAAAAAGTTAGCTATGTTTTGGCCAGCAGTGGCCTTTTTCAAGCTTTCATAGACCTACACCACATTACACTTAAATAACAAATACATGTAGGAAAAACACCAATCACAAAAAAACCCTACATACACGGTACTTACCTGCAACCAAATAAGGACAAAATATTGCATGTAAAGCAGTTAAAGAGTCCATTGCTGTAAGTGTTACCTCCTCCGAACATCAGTGGGGGTAAGATTGAAGTATTTCTAAAAAAGTAGAAAGAAAGCATTGGGGGAACAAAAAGGTCTAAATGGTTTTGTGACCATAACAATTATATTAATGGCACTGCATTCAACTGGCAGTTACAAAAGAGACCACAGGGGAGGGGATGCCCTTGTGTACGTTGACCTAACAATGTACCACATTCACCTCTTCCCCAAAGGGTTCTAATTCTACTGATGAGTCAATGCGAGATCCATCCACTAATAATGCTTTTTCAGCCAGAACATCCTCTATGAAAAGGATGCTGAGTAGGAGTGGACAGCACCCTGTTAGGAACTTTATGGACACACAAAACCTCATTGGTCCTCTTATAATCCACCAAAGTTGGAGAGCAGCACATGCAGAAGAAAATGGATACCCCCAGAATACAAAATAATGGGGGTTAAGATGTGTTAGTAAATGTGCTTGTGCACTCAAATAAGAGAACAAGAAATATACTCTCGGTACTCACTCAGAAGGGGGGTTCCCCTGTGGTCTGGTTGTGGGGTAAAACCTTCACACTTGGAGTTCTAGGACTGTCTTTTAATCACTGAAGGTATAACTCCTCATCATATATAGATATGTGATCTATTTTTTTAATGCTTGAAAAGGGCCATAAAGTGGCCGAAATGTACTGCATCTGTCGTTTGACCTCTTGCATGAGAGACTACATTTGTGGTTTGCGACACTTGGAATACTCCATAATTAAGAAGATTAACCATCTCTGGGTGAGACTGTGTAAGCTTACTCTGCTTTTAGGTCATTGACTACGTGCCACCCCTGAGCAGGGGAGGTGACTAGAGATGAGCGAGCACCAAAATGCTCGGGTGCTCGTTGCTTGAGTTGAACTTTCCGCGATGCTCGAGAGCTCGTTTCGAGTAACGAACCCCATTGAAATCAATGGGCGACTCGAGCATTTTTGTATGGGACCAATGCTCCGCATAGGTCACGACTTGTAAAACTCCAGAAAACATCCGAAAGTCATGGAAACACCACAGAAATGGATAGGGAAGGGCAGGGGCAGCATGCATCGCTGCATCTGAGACTCCCAGGTCCCACTATTAAGCCACAATGGGGGCAAGAGTCTGCCCCCCCCCCAACAATTTTAACTTCGGACAAACCCTCATTAGCAAGGCACACCTCAGCTAAACACCACACTACCTGAAACCAAGGACAATCATTGCCTGCGGGTGACACCGCTGCCTCTTCTCCTGGGTTACATGCTGCCCAACCCCCCACACGACTCTGCGTCCACAGCGCACACAAAAGTTTCCCTGTGCAGCCTTCAGCTGCCCTCATACCACACGCTCGCTTCATAGCCACACCACCCTCTTGTCTATTTCTAAGTGCGTCTGCGATGAGGAGGAACTGGAGGCACACACTGCAGAGGATTGGCAGGGCCAGGCAGCGACCCTCTCTGAAAGGGGGGGGGGTGAAAGCCCATAATGCTGTTGAGAATCGATGATAAATAGATGTACGATCATTGTTCCAATCCCGTGGCACCTCCGTCGCAAAATTGTCACGAGCAATGGGAAATCCATGTGTCCACAGACTACTCATTCTGTTGGGGTGCCGGATACCTCATCGACAACGCAAGGGGAAAGCCATCTACACTAGTCTGCCTCCTACCCAAGTCAGCCACTGTATTTGTGCCAGTAAGGTAAAACACTGCTATGGGTAGTCTGTGTGCACTCACAACAAACCCCAAGACATGAACCATGAAGAAATCAGAGTGCCCAAACATGGCAGACTTTCACTGCGCCGAGGACATAGGTCTCTGCACAAACCCACAGCAATCGCGGGCATAGAGCGGACTCCAATGCTAGTGCAGCTGTGAACCTCCCATTGAATCAGTTATGCTTGCTTTCACCGCTCCAAAGACTGCATTAACCAGGAAGAAGTTCCACGGGCCCAACCTGGTGCTGTTGCATTACCCCCAGGACGTAGGCCTCTGCCCACACCCTTAGCAATCGCGGGCATGAGGCGGACTTCAATGCTACTGCAGCTGGGAATGTCTCATTAAATCAGTTACGTTTGCTTTCACCGTTTCAAAGACTGCATTAAACAGGAAGAAGTTCCACAGGCCCAACCTGGTGCTGTTGCATTTCCCCCAGGACATAGGCCTCTGACCACACCCTCAGCAATCACAGGCATGATGCAGACTTTAATGCTAGTGCAGCTGTGAACGTCTCATTAAATCAGTTACATTTGCTTTCACCGCTCCAAAGACTGCATTAAACAGGAAGAAGTTCCACAGGCCCAACCTGGCGCTGTTGCATTTCCCCCAGGACATAGGCCTCTGCCCACACCCTCCGCAATCGCGGGCATGAAGCGGACTCCAATGCTAGTGCAGCTGTGAACGTCTCATTATTGCAGTATCGCTCCTCTTGTTTGGCCCAAACCAGTGCCGCGGATAACTGTGGTAACACGAGAGAAAATACATGTTGGCCTCGGCCCACAATTCATGCCCTAGTCAGTCAGTGTATTTCTGCCAGATAGGTAGAACACCGCTATAGGATGACTTAGTGCACCCATACTATAGGCAGACCACTGTAATATTCCCATAGCAAAGGTATAAGCAGACCCCAGTAACATTTCTGTAGCAGAAGTATAGACAGACCCCAGTAACATTTATGTGGCATAAGTATAGGCAGACCCCAGTAACATTTATGTAGCAGATGAATAGACAGACCCCTGTAACATTTCTGTAGTAACAGTATAGACAGACCCCAGTAACAATTATGTAGCAGAAGTATAGGCAGACACCTGTAACATTTATGTAGCAGAAGTATAGGCAGACCCCAGTGACACTTCTGTAGTAACAGTATAGACAGACCCCAGTAACAGTTCTGTAGCAGAAGTATTGGCAGACTCCTGTAACATTTATGTAGCAGAAGTATAGACAGACCCGAGTAATGTTTCTGTAGTAACAGTATAGACAGACCCAGTAACATTTCTGTAGAAGAAGTATAGGCAGACCCCAGTAACATTTTTGTAGTAACAGAAATGATGAGCCTTTTGGGCCGCAGAAAAATTGGCAGTTCAGCGTGATGACATGATGTTTTAAGGGGTAGGAGGAGGAGGACTAATATCAGAGAGAGATTGACATACCAAAATCACCCTTTTTTTCCGGTGATAGAGAATACTTTTATCTGCGGTTGCAGTGAAAAGAATCTTTAGGTTCCGCTGCTCTCCGCCGGTGGAGAAGAGAAGTCTGGGGAAATCCGGGCTTTGTTCATCTTTATGAGTGTAAGCATGTCGGCACTGGCAGTTGACAGGCGGATACGCTTATCCGTGATGATTCCCCCAGCTGCACTAAACACCCACTCTGACAAGACGCTAGCGGCAGGGCAAGCCAGCACCTCCAGGGCACACAGCGCAAGTTCATGCCACGTGTCCAGCTTTAATACCCAATAGTTGTATGAAGCAGAGGCATCATGGAGGACAGTGGTACGATCGGCTACGTACTCCCTCACCATCTTTTTACAGTGCTCCCTCCAACTCAGCCTTGATGGGGGAGTGGTGACTCAGTTTTGCTTTGGAGCCATAAAACTGGCAAAGGCCTTGGAGAGTGTTTCCCTGCCTGTGCTGAACATGCTGCCTTATCTCTGCGCCTCCCCTGCTACTTGGCCCTAGAAACTGCGCCTTCTGTCACCAGCGCTGTCAGAAGGGAAGTTTAGCATCACTTTGTCCACCAGGGCCCTGTGGTATTGCAACACTTTCGTACCCCTTTCCTCTTCGGGAATGAGAGTGGAAAGATTCTCCTTATACCGTGGGTCGAGAAGGGTGTACACCCAGTAATCCGTAATGGCCAGAATGCATCCATGGCGGGGTTCACGAGAAAGGCAGCCTAACATGAAGTCAGCCATGTGTGCCAGGGTACCAGTACACAAGACATGGCTGTCCTCACTAGGAAAAATAGTAGCGACAGGGTACCGAGTAGCGCAGAACCGCCGCCGCCATTATGTTTTTGAAAGCCTCTGTTTTCACAAGCCTGTACAGCAGCATCTCCAGGCTGATTAATTTGGCAATGTGCATGTTTAAAGCTTGTGCGTGTGGGTACGTGGCGGCGTACCTGCACTTTCGCTCCAACGCTTGTGTTAGCGACAGCTGAACGCTGCGCTGAGAGACATTGCTGGATGGGGTGGAGGACAGTGGAGGTGAGGGTGTGGGTGCAGGCCGGGAGGCACTCGTGCTTGTGTACTGAGAGGGGGGTTGGATCTGTGTGGCAGGTTGGGGCATATGGGAAGAGGCAGTGTTGTGACCCGCAGGTGGTGAATGACCTTCGTCCCACCTTGCGGGGTGCTTGGCCATCATATGCCTGCGCATGCTGGTGAGGCTGGTAGTGGTGGCTCCCCGGCTGATCTTGGTGTGACACAAGTTGCACACTACTGTTTTTCGGCCGTCCGCGCTCTCACTGAAAAACATCCACACCATTGAACACATAGCCCTCTGCACGGAGGCTTGCCGCGACAGGGTGGTTTGGGAAACAGTTGGGGGATTCTTTGCTCTGGCCCTGCCTCTACCCCTGGCCACTCCACTGCCTCTTCCAACCTGTCCTGCTGCTGCACTTGTTTCCCCCCCTCTGAAGCCCTGTACTCAGCAGGCTTAGAAAACCAGGTGGGGTCAGTCACTTCATCGTCCAGCTGCTCTTCCTCCGAATCCTCTGTGCGCTCGTCCCTTGGTCTTACTGCCCTTACTACTACCTCACTGACAGACAACTGTATCTCATCATCATCATCCTCCTCACCCACTGAAAGCTCTTGAGACAGTTGCCGGAAGTCCCCAGCCTCATCACCCGGACTCCGGGAACTTTCCAAAGGTTGGGCATCTGTCACGACAAACTCCTCAGGTGAGAGAGGAACCAGGTTTTCCCACTTATGGCAGGGATCCGAGAACAGTTCCAGGGAGTCTGCCTGCTCAGAAGTGATTTTCATGGAGTGAGGTGGCTGGGAGGAAGGAGGAGCAGCAGCCATAAGATTCAGAGTAGCATTCCCTAAGTCGGGAGTAGTGGACTGCGTAGAAGACTGGGTGGTCGATACATTGCTGGATGCATTTTCTGCCATCCACGACAGGACCTGCTCACACTGCTCTGTTTTTAATAAAGGTCTACTACGCGGACCCATAAATTGAGATATGAAGCTGAGGACCCTAGAAACTTGCCTCTCTCCTAATCCCACAGCAGCCTGCTGTGATTCACCTGAACCAGGAACTCGGCCTGTGCCCACACCCTCACTTTTATGTCCATGTCCACGTCCTCGACCCTTACAACTACCCCTTATTATGGAGGATTACGAATAGAGCCACAGAACGGTATAAATAAGTTTGTTGGCAGCAGGCTAGGATTTATGTGTGTGCACTTTCACGGTCAAAGCGGTATTTTACTGTATACTCCAGCCAGAAAAAAATATTACGAAAGGCTGCAAACAGGCCTAGCTGCATAATACAAACATGGTAGGCAGCACTACAACTCCCAGCAGACCCCAAGAAATATGCACATGGTGAGATGTAGCCTCAAGAAGGAGATTTTTTTTTTTTTTTCACTGAGGATACGGAGTGTATAGTATAAATAACAGCTTTCCCTGTAGAAATGGCTGTGGTCCAACACTCTGCGTCAAATTCACTGCAGACACAGAAAGGTATAAATAAGTTTGTTTGCAGGAGACCAGGAATTATTTGTGTGCACTTTAACGGTCAGAGCGTTATTTTACTGCAAACTCCAGCCAGACAAAAATATTACGAAAGGCTGCAAACAGGCCTAGCTGCTTAATACAAATATGGTAGGCAGCACTACAACTCCCAGCAGGCACCAAGTAAAATGCACACGGTCAGATGTAGCCCTAAGAAGGACCATTGGGGTTCTTGAAGACAGCACCTCTGCTAACACTTTTCCTATATCAGCAGCAGCACTTTCCCTATACTCTGTATAATAGACTGCAGACTGAGAACGCTATAGCTGTAATGGCCTGCACAAGAAAAAAATTGTGCAAAACTGCTCCCAGCCAGCCACAACAGTAATGCACATGATCAGATGTAGCCCTAAGAAGGACCGTTGGGGTTCTTGAAGACAGGATTCTACACTAACACTTTCCCTGAATGAGCAGCAGCACTTTCCCTAATCACTGCCAGCCTGTGTCTGAGGCGAGCCGCGGGCGGGGCCGCTTTAAATACTGGGCGGTCACTTGATCTCACCAGCCACTCACTGCAGGGGGGGTGGGATAGGGCTGGCACGTCACAGGAGGAAGTGGTAATGCCTTCCCCGCATGTCTATTGGCTAGAAAATGGCGCTAAACATGCGGGGAAGGAAATGGAATTGACTTGAGTACCGCGTGGTGTTCGACTCGAGTAACGAGCATCTCGAGAACCCTAATACTCGAACGAGCATCAAGCTCGGACGAGTGTGCTCGCTCATCTCTAGATGTGATCATCTGGTAATTTTAAAGAAAAAAGAACTAAGATGGATTTGCAACTTAAACACCTTGTTCCCAATGGCCTTAATATTGACTATCATTATATGCCCTTTATATAGAGGGAATCCTGTTGGTGGTCCTCCATTTTTAGATTTAATGAGTGTGCATCATTATATCATCTGATTTTTTATTGTTTTTTGTTTTTCCCTTTAGGTTTAGATTGTCCTGGCTGGGTGTGCGGCCTCATCTGCTATGCATTTATGCAATTTATATATTTTAATGCTTTAACAAATGCACTTTTGTTATGGTTTAACAAAAAATGTCTTTGCATTAAATGACTTACTACTAGAGCTGAGCGAGCACCAAAATGCTCGGGTGCTCGTTACTCGGGACGAAATTATCGCGATGCTCGAGGGTTCGTTTCGAATAACGAACCCCATTGAAGTCAATGGGTGACCCGAGCATTTTTGTATTTCGCCGATGCTCGCTAAGGTTTTCATTTGTGAAAATCTGGGCAATTCAAGAAAGCGATGGGAACGACACAGTAACGGATAGGGCAGGCGAGGGGCTACATGTTGGGCTGCATCTCAAGTTCCCAGGTCCCACTATTAAGCCACAATAGCAGCAAGAGTGGGCCCCCCCCCCCTCCCAACAATTTTTACTTCTGAAAAGCCCTCATTAGCAATGCATACCTTAGCTAAGCACCACACTACCTCCAACAAAGCACAATCACTGCCTGCATGACACTCCGCTGCCACTTCTCCTGGGTTACATGCTGACCAACCACCCCCCACCCCCGCACGACCCAGTGTCCACAGCGCACACCAAACTGTCCCTGCCCAGCCTTTAGCTGTCCTCATGCCACGCCACCCTCATGTCTATTTATAAGTGCATCTGCCATGAGGAGGAACCGCAGGCACACACTGCAGAGGGTTGGCACGGCTAGGCAGCGACCCTCTTTAAAAGGGGCGGGGCGATAGTCCACAATGCTGTACAGAAGCAATGAGAAATCCAATCCTGTGCCACCTCCATCTGGAGCTGCACACGTGGGCATAGCAATGGGGAACCTATGTGCCACACACTATTCATTCTGTCAAGGTGTCTGCATGCCCCAGTAAGACCGCGTTTTTTTATAAATAGTCACAGGCAGGTACAACTCCGCAATAGGAATTCCGTGTGCACCCACAGCATGGGTGGCTCCCTGGAACCCACCCGCTGTACATAAATGTATCCCATTGCATTGCCCATCACAGCTGAGGTAATGTCGTGCTTAATGCAGGTGGGCTTCGGCCCACACTGCATGCCCCAGTCAGACTGGGGTTCTTTAGAAGTGGACACATGCAGTTACAACTCCGTGTGGACCGACTGCATGGGTGGGTGCCAGGAAGCCACCGGCGGTACATAAATGTATCCCATTGCAGTGCCCAACACAGCTGAGGTAATGATGTGCTTAATGCAGGTGGGCTTCGGCCCACACTGCATGCCCCAGTCAGACTGGGGTTCTTTAGAAGTGGACACATGCAGTTACAACTCCCTGTGGACCCACGGCATGGGTGGCTCCCTGGAACCCACCGGCGGTACATAAATATATCCCATTGCATTGCCCATCACAGCCGAGGTAATGTCATGTTTAATGCAAGTGGGCTTCGGCCCACACTGCATGCCGCAGTCAGACTGGGGCTCTTTAGAAGTGGACACATGTAGTTACAACTCCGTGTGGACCCACGGCATGGGTGGCTCCCTGGAACCCACCGGCGGTACATAAATATATCCCATTGCAGTGCCCAACACAGCTGATGTAACGTCAGCTGTAATGCAGGTGGGCAAAAAATTAATTGGATTACACTGTAGGCGAGGGCCCCCAAAAATTGGTGTACCAACAGTACTAATGTACCTCAGAAAAATTGCCCATGCCCAACCAAGAGGGCAGGTGAAACCCATTAATCGCTTTATTTACACTGGGAAGAGCCCACTAACTAATTTTAAACATAAAAAATAACTTTTATTCACTCTGTTAAAAATTGAGCTCACTGACAAACATACACAGATATATATCAATCTAAATGATCAATTTACGATCAGTAAAGTATCAACACTGTAGTTCCAATATTAATAGATTCTGTTGGTGGACAAAAAGTATATAAATTATGCACGATCAACTTGTTTTTGTGTATCGTGCAGAAATTGATTTATTCTCCCACAGTCGACGCGTTTCTTCAGTCACCTCCAACCTGTGACTGATTCATCAGGATGGGGAGACAGTATATTACAGAAAATCACATTAATCGCTTTGGTTAATTTGGCTTAATTGGTAACTAGGCCTGGAGGCAGCCCAGTTAAAATAAAAATTGGTTCAGGTGCAAGTTTCAACGCTTTAATGAGCATTGAAATGTATAAAAATTGTTTAGAAAAATTATATGAGTGAGCCTTGTGGCCCTAAGAAAAATTGCCCGTTCGGCGTGATTATGTGAGGTTTCAGGAGGAGGAGCAGGAGGAGGAGGAGGAATATTATACACAGATTGATGAAGCAAATATGTCCCCGTTTTTGATGGTGATAGAGAACAATGCTTCCATCCGCGGGTGCAGCCTACGTATTGCTTAGGTATCGCTGCTGTCCGCTGGTGAAGAAGAGAAGTCTGGGGAAATCCAGGCTTTGTTCATCTTGATGAGTGTAAGCCTGTCGGCACTGTCGGTTGACAGGCGGGTAAGCTTATCCGTGATGATTCCCCCAGCCGCACTAAACACCCTCACTGACGAGATGCTAGCCGCAGGACAAGCAAGCACCTCCAGGGCATACAGTGCGAGTTCAGGCCACGTGTCCAGCTTCGACACCCAGTAGTTGTAGGGGGCAGAGGGACACCGAGGACGGTCGTGCGATCGGCTACGTACTCCCTCACCATCCTTTTACAGTGCTCCCGCCGACTCAGCCTTGACTGGGGAGCAGTGACACAGTCTTGCTGGGGAGCCATAAAGCTGGCAAAGGCCTTGGAGAATGTTCCCCTGCCTGCGCTGTACATGCTGCCTGATCTCTGCGCCTCCCCTGCTACCTGGCCCTCGGAACTGCGCCTTCTGCCACTAGTGCTGTCGGATGGGAAGTTTACCATCAGTTTGTCCACCAGCGCCCTGTGGTATAGCATCATTCTCGAACCCCTTTCCTCTTCGAGAATGAGAGTGGAAAGGTTCTCCTTATACCGTGGGTCGAGCAGTGTGTACACCCAGTAATCCGTAGTGGCCAGAATGCGTGTAACGCGAGGGTCACGAGAAAGGCATCCTAACATGAAGTCAGCCATGTGTGCCAGGGTACCTGTACGCAATACATGGCTGTCCTCACTCGGAAGATTACTTTCAGGATCCTCCTCCTCATCCTCCTCTGGCCATACACGCTGAAAGGATGACAGGCAAGCAGCATCTGTACCCTCAGCAGTGGGCCATGCTGTCTCTTCCCCCTCCTCCTCATGCTCCTCCCCCTCCTCCTCCTCCTCTGGCCATACACGCTGTGAGGATGACAGGCAAGCAGCATGTGTACCCTCAGCAGTGGGCCAAGCTGTCTCTTCCCCCTCCTCCTCATGCTCCTCCCCCTCCTCCTCCTCCTCAACGCGCTGAGATATAGACATGCGGGTGCTCTGACTATCCAGCGACATACTGTCTTCCCACGCCTCCGTTTCTGATTCCAAAGCATCTGCCTTTATGCTTTGCAGGGAACTTCTCCAGAGGCATAGCAGAGGAATGGTGACGCTAATGATTGTAGCATCCCCGCTCACCATCTGGGTAGACTCCTCAAAGTTTCCAAGGACCTGGCAGATGTCTGCCAACCAGGCCCACTCTTCTGTAAAGAATTGAGGAGGCTGACTCCCACTATGCCGCCCATGTTGGAGTTGGTATTCCACTATAGCTCTACGCTGCTCATAGAGCCTGGCCAACATGTGGAGCGTAGAGTTCCACCGTGTGGGCACGTCGCACAGCAGTCGGTGCACTGGCAGATTAAACCGATGTTGCAGGGTCCGCAGGGTGGCAGCGTCCATTTTGGACTTGCGGAAATGTGCGCTGACCCGGCGCACCTTTCCGAGCAGGTATGACCAGTGTGGGTAGCTATTCAGAAAGCGCTGAACCACCAAATTAAAGACATGGGCCAGGCATGGCAGGTGCGTGAGGCTGCCGAGCTGCAGAGCCGCCACCAGGTTATGGCCGTTGTCACACACGACCATGCCCGGTTGGAGGCTCAGCGGCGCAAGCCAGAGGTCAGTCTGCTCTGTCAGACCCTGCAGCAGTTCGTGGGCCATGTGCCTCTTCTCTCCTAAGCTGAGTAGTTTCAGCACGGCCTGCTGACGCTTGCCCACCGCTGTGCTGCCACGCCGCGCGACACCGACTGCTGGCGACGTGCTGCTGCTGACACATCTTGATTGCGAGACAGAGGTTGCGTTGGAGGAGGAGGAGGGTGGTTTAGTGGAGGAAGCATACACCGCCGCAGATACCACCACCGAGCTGGGGCCCGCAATTCTGGGGGTGGGTAGGACGTGAGCGGTCCCAGGCTCTGACTCGGTCCCAGCCTCCACTAAATTCACCCAATGTGCCGTCAGGGAGATATAGTGGCCCTGCCCGCCTGTGCTTGTCCACGTGTCCGTTGTTAAGTGGACCTTAGCAGTAACCGCGTTGGTGAGGGCGCGTACAATGTTGCGGGAGACGTGGTCATGCAGGGCTGGGACGGCACATCGGGAAAAGTAGTGGCAACTGGGAACCGAGTAACGCGGGGCCACCGCCGCCATCATGCTTTTGAAAGCCTCCGTTTCCACAAGCCTATACGGCAGCATCTCCAGGCTGATCAATTTGGCAATGTGCACGTTTAACGCTTGAGCGTGCGGGTGCGTGGCGGCGTACTTGCGCTTGCGCTCAAACAGTGGCGCTAGCGACGTCTGGACGCTGTGCTGAGAGACATTGCTGGATGGGGCCGAGGACAGCGGAGGTGAGGGTGTGGGTGCAGGCCAGGAGACGGTAGTGCCTGTGTCCTCAGAGGGGGGTTGGATCTCAGTGGCAGGTTGGGGCACAGGGGGAGAGGCAGTGGTGCAAACCGGAGGCGGTGAACGGCCTTCGTCCCACCTTGTGGGGTGCTTGGCCATCATATGCCTGCGCATGCTGGTGGTGGTGGCTCCCCAGCTGATCTTGGCGCGACAAAGGTTGCACACCACTGTTCGTCGGTCGTCAGGCGTCTCTGTGAAAAACTGCCACACCGTAGAGCACCTTGACCTCTGCAGGGTGGCATGGCGCGAGGGGGCGCTTTGGGAAACAGTTGGTGGATTATTCGCTCTGGCCTGTGCCCACACCCTGACTTGGGCCTCCGCGTCCTCTCCCGCGTCCACGTCCTCTAGGCCTACACCTACCCCTCAGCATGGTGTATTACCAGTAGTGGAGAAACAGAACGCTGTAATTAAATGTGCCGCTTATTGGCCTGTGGTTGGAGGCTGACTTCGCTTACCGAACGCACAGCAGAGCCAGAAAATAATTTTGCGCAAGCCTGCTGTAATACTTAGCTGGCTGCGTATGAATTAGGAGGACAACTACACCCAGCACAGACCCAGTACACTGAGGACAGTCACAGGCAGCCCAAATAGATTTTTTTCCCCAAATGTTTTTGGAAAGGCCCACTGCCTATATTCAGTAAATATATGTCTTCTGTCCCTGCCTCACCACTACTGGCCCTGGAGTATGTAAAATAACTGCAGACTGTTGCACTGTGGACTGGAATACAGCGGTGATGTAACAGCCAACACAGAGCCAGGAAATAATTTTGCGCAAGCCTGCTGTAACACTTAGCTGGCTGCGTATGAATTAGGAGGACAACTACACCCAGCACAGACCCAGTACACTGAGGACAGTCACAGGCAGCCCAAATAGATTTTTTCCCCAAATGTTTTTGGAAAGGCCCACTGCCTATATTCAATAAATATATGTCTTCTGTCCCTGCCTCACCACCACTACTGGCCCTGGACTATGTATAATTACTGCAGGGCGCAATGCTCTGCACGGCTGATATACAAAAAAAAAAAAAAGTGCAACACTGCAAAAAGCAGCCTCCACACTACTGCACACGGTTAGATGTGGCCCTAAGAAGGACCGTTGGGGTTCTTGAAGCCTAAAATATTCCTAACACTCTCCCTATAGCAGCTCCGGCACCAACAGCAGTTTCCCTCCTCTATGTCAGAATAAATCTGTGGCGAGCCGCGGGAGGGGACGATTTATATACTCAGGTGACACCTGATCTCGCCAGCCACTCACTGCAGGGGGGTGGTATAGGGCTTGAACGTCGCAGGGGGAAGTTGTAATGCCTTCCCTGTCTTTCTATTGGCCAGAAAAGCGCGCTAACGTCCCAGAGATGAAAGTGAAAGTAACTCGAACATCGCGTGGTACTCGTCACAAGTAACGAGCATCTCGAACACGCTAATACTCGAACGAGTATCAAGCTCGGACGAGTACGTTCGCTCATCTCTACATGTGACCATTGGGTGCTCTGCTCATGTGTGGTATCTTCTGTGATCTCTGTCCGGCTGGCGAACATTGACACTGCTGGGCATGCACCCTTTGGTCATGGTGACGTCAGCGGCACATTGCATGATGTTTGTGAATTCCCGAGCAAGTGCGTTGATTATTTCAGGACGCTATGCAGTGAGGACCTGGCGGAGGAGGTAACACCTACAGCAATGGACTCCATTAACTGATTTATATGCAATATTTTGTTCCTTATTTGATTTTAGGCAATTACCTTGCATATGTGTGTCATTATGATTTATTTAAGTAGGTGTTAACTTTTTTGTGAATTGTTGTTCTTTCTCCATGTATTTGTTATTTAAGTGGTATGTGTAGAGATGAGCGAGCACGCTCGGATAAGGCAGTTACTCGAGCAAGCATCACACTTTACAAAGCAGACACACATTTGCCCTATCACTGCGTTTTTTGCCCTACCGCAAACGCCCGTGTTATTATCCTCTCCCTTACAGGACTTGGTCAATGTGTAAGCCCTGCAAACAAGCTGGAACCTGTTGGGAACAGTCAGCCAATGACTATGTTCCATGCTAGTTTCCAGTGTGTGTGAGAAAGGCCACAGCTCACCACATAGCTAGGGCTAAATTAGTTGTTGCTTAGCCCCTATAAGGTAGGAGATTTTGCTTTTGCTTGCAGAAATGCAGGAGCTGCAGAAGAGCTGGAGACTAGAGATGAGCGAACGTACTCGTCCGAGCTTGATGCTCGGGCGAATATTAGGGTGTTCGGGATGTTCGTTATTCGTAACGAACACCACACGATGTTCGGATGTTCGGGTTACTTTAACTTTCTTCCCTGAGAAATCTTTTCTATATGCGCTCAATGGGGCCGGCGGCAGCAGCGCCAACCCCATTGAGAACATATAGAAGACAAATCCTTCTTCTCTGCCACAGCTGTAACAGCTGTGACAGAGAAGAACGATGTTTGCCCATTGAATTCAATGGAACCGGCAATACAGCCGACTCCACTGAATGCAATGGGCTGCCGGCGATCGCGGGATGAATTGTCGGAAAGAGGTTAAATATATAAGCCCTTTCCTGCAATTCATCCAGAAATGTGTAAAAATAAAAAATATATATATACTCACCTGGTGCCGGCAGAAGGAGTTCAGCGCGGCAGGCTGCAGTTCTCCTGAACTGCTCTGAACAGCTGTGAGTAGTATTCAGCAGCCGGGGATTTAAAATCCCCGCCTGCTGAATAAGATGCCTCTGATTGGTCACAGCCTGACCAATCAGAGGCCAGCCCTCACTCACACCCATTCATGAATTCATGAATGGGTGAGTGAGGGCTGCCTCTGATTGGCTCAGGGGCAGCTCTCCTGCCCCTGAGCCAATCAGAGGCAGCCCTCACTCACCCATTCATGAATTCATGAATGGGTGTGAGTGAGGGCTGGCCTCTGATTGGTCAGGCTGTGACCAATCAGAGGCATCTTATTCAGCAGGCGGGGATTTTAAATCCCCGGCTGCTGAACACTACTCACAGCTGTTCAGAGCAGTTCAGGAGAACTGCAGCCTGCCGCGCTGAACTCCTTCTGCCGGCACCAGGTGAGTATATATATATTTTTTATTTTTACACTTTTCTGGATGAATTGCAGGAAAGGGCTTATATATTTAACCCCTTTCCGACAATTCATCCCGCGATCGCCGGCAGCCCATTGCATTCAGTGGAGTCGGCTGTATTGACGGCTCCATTGAATTCAATGGGCTAACATCGTTCTTCTCTGCCACAGCTGTTACAGCTGTGGCAGAGGAGAACTTGCTGTGTCGTTCCCATCATTTTCTTTAATTGCCAAGATTTTCACACATGAAAACCTTAGCGAGCATCGGCGAAATACAAAAATGTTCCGGTCGCCCATTGACTTCAATGGGGTTCGTTATTCGAAACGAACACCCGAACATCGCGGGAAGTTCGTTTCGAATAACGCGAACCCGAACATTTTGGTGTTCGCTCATCTTTACTGGAGACTCAAAAGCTGAAGCTCTACAAAGAAATTTTTCAGTACTGATCACCACTAATGCCATGGAAAATTGGTGGATCGTATGACTGCAATATGGCAACCAGAAAGGAAAACAGGCCAGGAAGTATGAAACACGCTAAGGCCTCCTGCACACAGGTGGAAATTCCGTGGCGGGATTTTCCGCAAACTTTCTGCCCGAGCCCGCTGCCATAGGATTGCATTACAAAATGCAATCCTATACACACAACCGTGATTTGTCCTATTGTCTGGCATGTTCTATTTCTGTGCCGGTATCTCAGAGGCCCGCACAGAAATGTCAGTAGTGACGGGCCGGCTCCCCTCTGTGCATGTGCCGGCTGGGGGACAACCAGAACCACACAGAGCAGAAGAGACACCGGTAGCGGGTGAGTTGCAGGTGTCTGCTGGGGCACTGATTCGCATCATGCTGCAAGAATTCTCGCAGCAGGATCCAACCCGGCCGTCTGCAGGCGGCCTAAGGCAGTGTTTCTCAACTCCCGTCCTCAGGGACCGCCAACAGGTCATGTTTTCAGGATTTCCTCAGTATTGCACAGGTGATGTAATTATTGTCTGTGCCTCAGACATTGCCACAAGAGTTCTTACCATAGGAAATCTTGAAAACCTGACCTGTTGGGGTCCCTGAGGACAGGAGTTGAGAAACACTAATCTAAGGCTACATGTACAAAGAGATAAGAACCTTTTTTTAAAATCTTTTTATGTCCATGTCTGCGGGCACGGGCGGATTCAGCTGGGAGATTCAGCAGCAGAATCCATGCGTACCCATGTGCATAAAGCCTAATTCTGAGCATGTAAACACTTCCCTAAAGGTCAACTACCAGCAGAGAGGGTTCTATCATTGGAGAGGAGAATCAACCTCAGGATTCTGTCTGTATATAAGCGGTTGTCTAAAGCTGTCTGTGCACTATGCTTACAGACTATATTAAGGTACCTTTACATGGGGTGATTATTGCCCAAATGATAGCCTCAAACAGAGATTTTCGGCAATAGTTGGCCAGTGTACACACAGTCCCTGGCAGGTGGCAGAGTGAGAAAATGCTCAGCAGTCGCTAGTCACTAGCGATTACCTGTTAACATCTCACTCTGTGTAGTCACGTAATTTTTGAGCAACTGCCTGTTTGCTGTGAATGAAGCACAGGAGCAATAGTCATTGCATTAAGTGTCGAGTGCTTTATGGGACTGACAGTTGTCCCATGTAAAGGTACATTTACTTCAGGTATTTTAGTACCAACTACCTTAGTCATCATTATTCTATCTATAACAGGGTGGACCACGGAAATGTAGCTCGCCTCCTATCAGGCACCACATTCTTTGGAGTAGGCCTTAGCCCTTTCACTGGGGTTGGTTGCAATGAGGAACTAAGACAGATATTCTCTTAACTTTCATAAATCTACCTCATGGTGTTCTCCCTGTAACAGCAAACAGTTATTTGTGAACCTGATCAATTTCGGAAATGCAAAGAAGCCTTCTCCAACAAACATCCAATTACAAAACTACCTTCTAAATTTATGCAGAGCTTGATTCAGAAATGGCACCAAACTGGTCTGTTTTAAACATGAAGAAATCAAGGCATCCGTCAGTCCAAACGTCCAAAGTCATCTGTGGCATTCAGCAGGGGATTGCAAAAAGCTCTTGAAAATTAATTCAGAGACTGTTGGTATCATGAACAACATGAGTGCTGAAATCCCAGAATGTGAGACCATATTGATTAAATTACTGTGCATGGTTGCTGACTATGATGGCAAGAGAATGTTTGTACCCATTGTTGTACTTTATGTCGGACTTAGGGCGCCCACCCACTGGCATTTGCGTTTTCCGCGGGAAAAAAACGCAGAGTTTTCGCCGCGCTTTCCGCGATTTTTCCGCGCGTTTTTCGCGGCGTTTTTCGCGGTTTTTCCGTTAATTTCCATTGACATTCATGGGTGCATTAGGAGAAAAATAAGGACACATATGCAACTGACAGTTCCTATGTTAAAAACGCAAACGCAACGCAAAAAAAACGCCAGTGGACAGGAACACATGTTATCTCTATGCCTGTGCAGGAAAAACGCAAAACGCAAAACGCAGGTAAAAAAACGCCAGTGGGTGGGCGCCCTAAGCATGGTTTCATTTATCAGGTCACGTGAATTCACAGAATACGAGGTATCAGTCTACTGAAAATCTCCACCTCACTCATGAAATACCTCTGCTCAAACAGAAAATTGGCATTTGGTGCGCAGTGTCAAGAACATGAATAGTGGGCCCAATTTTCTTCAAATCAACTGTAATTATTGAAGTTTATCTGGAAATGCTTGAACAGTTCTACAACCACCTAACACCAGAAGAAAGAATGTACTGCTCTTTCTAAGAAGATGACAAATATGACAGAACTCTCACGACTCACTGACATGGGTTCATGAACTGTTTATGGTAAAGTGAACTGTGAACAATGGGTTACGGACACCATGTTTGTTAAATGTGTCCACATGTGATTTTTATCTGTGGGGAAATTTTAAAAAAGCAACTGTACACCAATAATCCCCTTATCCTGGATTAACTGAAGGAAAACACCACAAACATTAACAGCAGCAGCACCGTTGAAGAGCTGTAAGCAGTATCAGCCAACATGTTGCAACGTGCCCAGAGGTGCATAGCAGTGAATGAGAACCACTTCCAGCAACTGTTGTAGCATATGTGTAAGTCAATAAAGCTTTAGAAAAAAACAATCCACTTGCCCATTCTTGCTGTTGGTGTATTAGCAGAAGAGGGCTATTTTACCAAAGTCCACCTTGTATAATCCTCTCTGCTATACTGTCACGCAGTTTAACTGTGTATTGGCACATTTTAATTGCCCTGGGAACTGATCCATCCCACTACAAAGTTCTCAATTCCTTTCAACCAGCAACTGCGTGGTGTGATGAAACATTGAAAGACTACCATGGGAAAGAATATCTATCCTGGTATTTTCCAGCCCTCCACTATGTTACTACTCCTGGGCAAGTTATTTTTTTAAATTTGCATGGTGGAGAGAGTCTGTGTCAGGATAGTGAGCTCTAGAGTGTGACAGATGCATGTGAGATGATGATTGTAGCAGCAGACAAGAGAAGAACAGAAAAGGTTTTAGGAGCATTGCAGATAATTTGTGGGGAGGAATTTGGAGATTAGGCAGAAATGGAAGAGACAAATTATGGACAATCTTGGCTGTCATTGTTAGTACTTAGAGGAGAGACACTAAAGGAATATGGCTATAGGTGAATTGAAGATGCATTGGGAAGATGCAAGAATGTTATAGTTGAGGTCACAGAGAAGGATGTTGCAGTGGGAGATGATGAGGGGATGTACTAGCATTTTTGTTGACTGGAGGCTAAGTACAGAGCAAATTTGTTTCATGTTTTGAGATAGGCTGTTCTCAACATTTTCCCTTAATATTTGCACTGTAGAATAGATAAGAATGGCATAATGAGGTTTATTCATTGTTCATTTCTATTGGTCAGCTGGCAATGGCCGGTGTCATACCTCAAGAAAACAATATTTGCTTAAGAAGATCTGATATAGTATGACTCTTTTATCTAGATAGGAGAGTGCTTATGCTTGTAGCCAACACTGCTGCTGTTTGACGGATAATATCTTCTCATCTCCTGCAAATAATTTTTTTACATGTAATGACCCATACCGTTAAATGGTTCAGACAGTAGAGGGTCCTGTGCAAGAAGCGTATTTCTAACAATCCACTAGTTTGAGCCACAGACTTTGTTAGCTCTGTCTCTGCCAATCATCAATTGCATAGGTTACAAATTGTGTGGGGCAGTGAAACTTCAGAAGCAGCTTCACTTCGACCTTTACTGGTATACTGTCAAATATGTACTGAACACATGATGAATCACATATAGACATTTAACCTCTTACGGTACATGCACATTGACTATATTTCTGTCTTATTTTTGGACCAAAGAATCTGTTTGAATATGGAACAAAAATAGAGCGCATTCATTTGAATGGATGTATGCACATGAGGTTTTTTACTCTCCTCTCCTGGTATCTCTATTCCCTCTCTCTTTATGTCTCCTTCTCTCCCTCTTTCTCCTTCTCTCTCCTCTTTCTCGTTCTCTCCCTCTCCTCTCTCTCTCCTTCTCTCTCTCTTCCATCTCTGTCTCTTTTTCTGTTTCTCCTCTGTCTCACACTCTCTCCTTCTTTCTCTATCTCTGTCTCATTCTCCATTTTATTCTTTCCTTCCTTCTCTCCTTCTTACAGCACACCAGGGTGCCATCTTTGCTTCATGCTTCATGCTGTAAGGTGAAAGGGAAGTTTTCTAGTCCTTTCTCTTGTCCATATTTCCCCACAGTGTTGAGGTGGGAAAACCTCCTTTATATATCCTCCCAATATCAGCAGGCATTACACAGCTTTTGAAGCCAAAATCAGGAGGGGATAAAAAAAAGAGATACAAAAGAGAAGTGCTTTCTGCTCTTTATCTATAGGCAATAGAAGATATCACACCTAGAAGAGTATTTTCTTTCTCTCACTGACTGCAATAATATTCTGTCTTATCTATTCTCTCCTTTTAGGATCCACAAATGATTTTGGCTTCAGAAACGTCATCAAAAGATCTGAACAAAATCTGTACTTTTGCTGGCACCTTAAATATCCCCATTTTACAAGTGATTTCTACCAGTGTGTCTTTTATCCATAATTATTTTAATTTAAAAAATATAAAATTTAATATTTGAGTTCAAAAAGTGCAATGTTAGTAGTGAATGGCTGATACTTACTGTGCAAGCTGTTGGCACATCAAGAGGGAGTACTTCACATATCATAGAGAGAGGATATATAAAGGTTTACTCACTCTTTATTGAGGGGTTTTAAAGATGTACAATTGCTCTTGAGACAGCAAACGTTTTTTTTTTTTCCCTGTGGTATCTCATCCCAATTCAACCTAAGTACTTTGTCAGAATATTCAGCAGGGAAGGTCATTTCTCTAGTGGAAATTATATTCATCCTATCAATGAATATAATTATTGTGGCTTAATAGTGGGACCTGTGAACTTGAGATGCAGCCCAACATGTAGCCTCTCGCCTGCCCTATCCATTGCTGTGTCGCTCCCATCACTTTCTTGAATTGCCCAGATTTTTACACATGAAAACCTTAGCGAGCATCGGCGAAATACAAAAATGCTCGGGTCGCCCATTGACTTCAATGGGGTTCGTTACTCGAAACGAACCCTCGAGCACCGCGATAATTGCGTCCCGAGTAACGAGCACCCGAGCATTTTGGTGCTCGCTCATCTCTAGCTGTTACATCACCGCTGTATTCCAGTCCACAGTGCAACAGTCTGCAGTTATTTTACATACTCCAGGGCCAGAAGTGGTGACGCAGAGAGAGAGAAGACATATACAGTGTATATAGGCAGTGGGCCTTTCCAAAAACATTTGGGAAAAAAAATCTATTTGGGCTGCCTGTGACCGTCCTCAGTGTACTGGGTCTGTGCTGGGGGTAGTTGTCCTAATTCATACGCAGCCAGCTAAGTATTACAGCAGGCTTGCGCAAAATTATTTCCTGGCTCTGTGTTGGCTGTTACATCACCGCTGTATTCCAGTCCACAGTGCAACAGTCTGCAGTTATTTTACATACTCCAGGGCCAGTAGTGGTGAGGCAGGGACAGAAGACATATTTATTGAATATAGGCAGTGGGCCTTTCCAAAAACATTTGGGAAAAAAAATCTATTTGGGCTGCCTGTGACTGTCCTCAGTGTACTGGGTCTGTGCTGGGGGTAGTTGCCCTCCTAATTCATACGCAGCCAGCTAAGTGTTACAGCAGGCTTGCGCAAAATTCTTTCCTGGCTCTGCTGTGCGTTCCGTAAGCGAAGTCAGCCTCCAACCACAGGCCAATAAGCGGCACATTTAATTACAGCGTTCTGTTTCTGCACTACTGGTAATACACCATGCTGAGGGGTAGGGGTAGGCCTAGAGGACGTGGACGTGGACGCGGGCGAGGAGTCCCAAATCAGGGTGTGGGCACAGGCCTAGCTCCTGATCACGGTGTATCGCAGCCGACTGCTGCGGGATTAGGAGAGAGGCACGTTTCTGGCGTCCCCACATTCATCTCACAATTAATGGGTCCACGCGGTAGACCTTTATTAGAAAATGAGCAGTGTGAGCAGGTCCTGTCGTGGATGGCAGAAAGTGCATCCAGCAATCTATCGAACACCCAGAGTTCTACGCCGTCCACTGCTGCAACTCTGAATCCTCTGGCTGCTGCTCCTCCTTCCTCCCAGCCTCCTCACTCCATTACAATGACACATTCTGAGGAGCAGGCAGACTCCCAGGAACAGTTCTCGGGCCCCAGCCCAGAATGGGCAGCAAGAGTTTCGAATCCTTTCCCACTGGAGGAGTTTGTTGTGACCGATGCCCAACCTTTTGAAAGTTCCCGGGGTCCGGGGGATGAGGCTGGGGACTTCCGGCAACTGTCTCAAGACCTTTCAGTGGGTGAGGAGGACGATGACGATGAGACACAGTTGTCTATCAGTGAGGTAGTAGTAAGGGCAGTAAGCTTCGAGTAACGAACCCCATTGAAGTCAATGGGCGACCCGAGCATTTTTGTATTTCGCCGATGCTCGCTAAGGTTTTCATGTGTGAAAATCTGGGCAATTCAAGAAAGTGATGGGAGCGACACAGCAACGGATAGGGCAGGCGAGGGGCTACATGTTGGGCTGCATCTCAAGTTCACAGGTCCCACTATTAAGCCACAATAGCGGCAAGAGTGCCCCCCCCCCCTCCCAACAACTTTTACTTCTGAAAAGCCCTCATTAGCAATGCATACCTTAGCTAAGCACCACACTACCTCCAACAAAGCACAATCACTGCCTGCATGACACTCCGCTGCCACTTCTCCTGGGTTACATGCTGCCCAACCCCCCCCCCCCCCCCCCGGTCACCCACAGCGCACACCAAAGTGTCCCTGCGCAGCCTTCAGCTGCCCTCATGCCACACCACCCTCATGTCTATTTATAAGTGCGTCTGCCATGAGGAGGAACCGCAGGCACACACTGCAGAGGGTTGGCACGGCTAGGCAGCGACCCTCTTTAAAAGGGGCGGGGCGATAGCCCACAATGCTGTACAGAAGCAATGAGAAATAGAATCCTGTGCCACCGCCATCAGGAGCTGCACACGTGGGCATAGCAATGGGGAACCTATGTGCCACACACTATTCATTCTGTCAAGGTGTCTGCATGCCCCAGTCAGACCGCGGTTTTTAATTCATAGACACAGGCAGGTACAACTCCCTATTGTGAAGTCCCTGTGGACCGACAGCATGGGTGGCTCCCTGGAACCCACCGGCGGTACATAAAAATATCCCATTGCATTGCCCAACATAGCTGAGGTAGTAATGTCGTGCTTAATACAGGTGGGCTTCGGCCCACACTGCATGCCCCAGTCAGACTGGGGTTCTTTAGAAGTGGAAACAGATGCATTTATAATTCCCTGTGGACCCACAGCATGGGTGGCTCCCTGGAACCCACCGGCGGTACATAAATATATCCCATTGCATTGCCCAACACAGCTGAGGTAGTAATGTCGTGCTTAATACAGGTGGGCTTCGGCTCACACTGCATGCCCCAGTCAGACTGGTAATATGTACCTTAACAGTAACCTCGTTGGTGGTAATGTGGTGGTGACTGCGGACCTGGTAGCGCGGTTTTATGTAGTTGGTTTTCGGAATGTGGCCAGGATTAAGTGGGCCGTGGTGGGGGGATGGTGGTGGTGCTCTCTTGTTGTGTCGTTAAAGGTGAAATTCTTGGACTGCCACCAGACGGACCAATGCAAAGGTATTTGCCAAGAATGTTTTCATTGTTGGAGGAGGAGGGGGATGTTTTGGAGGCACTATGTGTCCTCTACACGTGTCCGTGGTTATATGCACCTTAACAGTAACAGCGTTGGTGGGAAATGGCCTCGCCGCCATCATGTCTTTGTGAAGCCTCTGTTTCCACACCCCAGTGACATACCATTAGCAGCGGTATAGGCAGAGCCCACAATTATTAACATTTCAGCGGTAGCATTAGGGACAGGCCCCACTAACATATCACTAGCAGCAGTATAGGGGGAGCGCAGTCTTAGTTCCATTTCAGTAATAGTAGCACTCAAGACAGGCCCCAGTAACATTCCCATTGCAGCAGTTTAGGGAGATAACAGTCTCTTTCACATTTCAGTAGCTGCAGTATAGACAAGGCCCCAGTTACATTTATGTAGCTAAAGTGTAGGCCAACCCCACACACCTTTCTGTACCATGAGTGCAGGCGAAGAACATAGAAATTACTATGATTACACTGTAGGTGAGGGCCCAAAAAAATTGGTGTACCAACAGTAGTAATGTACCTCAGAAAAAATTGGCCATGCCCAACCAAGATGGCAGGTGAAACCCATTAATCGCTTTGGTTAATGTGGCTTAAGTGGTAACTAGGCCTGGAGGCAGCCCAGTTTAACGAAAAATTGGTTCAAGTTAAAGTTTCAACGCTTTTAAGAGCATTGAAACGTATAAAAATTGTTTAGAAAAATTATATGAGTGAGCCTTGTGGCCCTAAGAAAAATTGCCCGTTCGGCGTGATTACGTGAGGTTTCAGGAGGAGGAGCAGGAGGAGGAGGAGGAATATTATACACAGATTGATGAAGCAGAAATGTCCCCGTTTTGGATGGTGAGAGAGAACGATGCTTCCATCCGCGGGTGCAGCCTACGTATTGCTTAGGTATCGCTGCTGTCCGCTGGTGGAGAAGAGAAGTCTGGGGAAATCCAGGCTTTGTTCATCTTGATGAGTGTAAGCCTGTCGGCACTGTCGGTTGACAGGCGGGTACGCTTATCTGTGATGATTCCCCCAGCCGCACTAAACACCCTCTCTGACAAGACGCTAGCCACAGGACAAGCAAGCACCTCCAGGGCATACAGCGTGAGTTCAGGCCACGTGTCCAGCTTCAACACCCAGTAGTTGTAGGGGGCAGAGGCGTCACCGAGGACGGTGCTGCAATCGGCTACGTACTCCCTCACCATCCTTTTACAGTGCTCCCGCCAACTCAGCCTTGACTGGGGAGCGGTGACACAGTCTTGCTGGGGAGCCATAAAGCTGGAAAAGGCCTTGGAGAATGTTCCCCTGCCTGCGCTGTCCATGCTGCCTGATCTCTGCGCCTCCCCTGCTACCTGGCCCTCGGAACTGCGCCTTCTGCCACTAGCGCTGTCGGATGGGAAGTTTACCATCAGTTTGTCCACCAGCGCCCTGTGGTATAGCATCATTCCCGAACCCCTTTCCTCTTCGGGAATGAGAGTGCAAAGGCTCTCCTTATATCGTGGATCGAGCAGTGTGTACACCCAGTAATCCGTAGTGGCCAGAATGCGTGTAACGCGAGGGTCACGAGAAGGGCATCCTAACATGAAGTCAGCCATGTGTGCCAGGGTACCTGTACGCAACACATGGCTGTCCTCACTCGGAAGATCACTTTCAGGATCCTCCTCCTCCTCCTCCTCCTCTGGCCATACACGCTGAAAGGATGACAGGCAAGCAGCATCTGTCCCCTCAGCAGTGGGCCAAGCTGTCTCTTCCCCCTCCTCCTCATGCTCCTCCCCCTCCTCCTCAACGCGCTGAGATATAGACATGAGGTTGCTCTGACTATCCAGCAACATACTGTCTTCCCCCGCCTCCGTTTCTGATTCCAAAGCGTCTGCCTTTATGCTTTGCAGGGAACTTCTCAAGAGGCATAGCAGAGGAATGGTGACGCTAATGATTGCAGCATCCCCGCTCACCATCTGGGTAGACTCCTCAAATTTTCCAAGGACCTGGCAGATGGCTGCCAACCAGGCCCACTCTTCTGTAAATAATTGAGGAGGCTGACTCCCACTGCGCCGCGCAAGTTGGAGTTGGTATTCCACTATAGCTCTACGCTGCTCATAGAGTCTGGCCAACATGTGGAGCATAGAGTTCCACTGTGTGGGCACGTCGCACAGCAGTCGGTGCACTGGCAGATTAAACCGATGTTGCAGGGTCCGCAGGGTGGCAGCGTGCGTGTGGGATTTGTGGAAATGTGCGCAGAGCTGGCGCACCTTTCCGAGCAGGTATGACAAGTGGGGGTAGCTTTTCAGAAAGCGCTGAACCACCAAATTAAAGACATGGGCCAGGCATGGCACGTGCGTGAGGCTGCCGAGCTGCAGAGCCGCCACCAGGTTACGGCCGTTGTCACACATGACCATGCCCAGTTGGAGGCTCAGCGGCGCAAACCAGCGGTCGGTCTGCTCTGTCAGACCCTGCAGCAGTTCGTGGGCCATGTGCCTCTTATCTCCTAAGCTGAGTAGTTTCAGCACGGCCTGCTGACGCTTGCCCACCGCTGTGCTGCCACGCCGCGTGACACCGACTGCTGGCGACGTGCTGCTGCTGCTGACACATCTTGATTGCGAGACAGAGGTTGCGTAGGAGGAGGAGGAGGGTGGTTTAGTGGAGGAAGCATACACCCCCGCAGATACCACCACTGAGCTGGGGCACGCAATTCGGGGGGTGGGTAGGACGTGAGCGGTCCCAGGCTCTGACTCTGTCCCAGCCTCCACTAAATTCACCCAATGTGCCGTCAGGGAGATATAGTGGCCCTGCCCGCCTGTGCTTGTCCACGTGTCTGTTGTTAAGTGGACCTTGGCAGTAACCGCGTTGGTGAGGGCGCGTACAATGTTGCGGGAGACGTGGTCGTGCAGGCCTGGGACGGCACATCGGGAAAAGTAGTGGCGACTGGGAACCGAGTAGCGCGGGGCCGCCGCCGCCATCATGCTTTTGAAAGCCTCCGTTTCCACAAACCTATACGGCAGCATCTCTAGGCTGATCAATTTTGCAATGTGCACGTTTAACGCTTGAGCGCGCGGGTGCGCGGCGTCGTACTTGCGCTTGCGCTCAAACTGTGGCGCTAGCGACGTCTGGACGCTACGCTGAGAGACATTGCTGGATGGGGCCGAGGACAGCGGAGGTGAAGGTGTGGGTGCAGGCCAGGAGACGGTACTGCCTGTGTCCTCAGAGGGGGGTTGGATCTCAGTGGCAGGTTGGGGCACAGGGGGAAAGGCAGTGGTGCAAACCGGAGGCGGTGAACGGGCATCGTCCCACCTTGTGGGGTGCTTGGCCATCATATGCCTGCGCATGCTGGTGGTGGTGCCTCCCCAGCTGATCTTGGCGCGACAAAGGTTGCACACCACTGTTCGTCGGTCGTCAGGCGTCTCTGTGAAAAACTGCCACACCGTAGAGCACCTTGACCTCTGCAGGGTGGCATGGCGCGAGGGGGCGCTTTGGAAACCAGTTGGTGGATTATTCGGTCTGGCCCTGCCTCTACCCCTGGCCACCGCACTGGCTCGGCCTGTGCCCACACCCTGACTTGGGCCTCCGCATCCTCGCCCGCGTCCACGTCCTATAGGCCTACCCCTACCCCTCAGCATGGTGTATTACCAGTGATTTGATTTCCCAGCCAGGAAATAAATTGGCGCAAGCCTGCTTTTAAACTTAGCTGGCTGCGTATGATTTTTTTTACGTTCTCCACCCAGCACACACGTACCCAGAACGCTGAGGACTGTCAGAGGCAGGCCAAATAGAATGTTTTCCCTTTTTTTTCAAGGAAAGGCCCACTGCGTATATTCAATCAATAATAAATGTGTTGTGACCCTGCAAATGTGTCACAGAACTGCAGGGTTGCAGAGTTATTAACTACAGCAGAGCGGTGATTTCCCAGGCAGGAAATAAATTGGCGCAAGCCTGCAGGCCAAATAGAATGTTTTCCCTTTTTTTTCAAGGAAAGGCCCACTGCGTATATTCAATCAATAATAAATATGTCTTCTGGCCCTGCAAATGTGTCACAGAACTGCAGGGTTGCAGAGTTATTAACTACAGCAGAGCAGTGATTTCCCAGGCAGGAAATAAATTGGCGCAAGCCTGCTGTTAAACTTAGCTGGCTGCGTATGATTTTTGTTTACGTTCTCCACCCACCACACACGTACCCAGAACGCTGAGGACTGTCAGAGGCAGGCCAAATAGAATGTTTTCCCTTTTTTTTCAAGGAAAGGCCCACTGCGTATATTCAATCAATAATAAATGTGTTGTGGCCCTGCAAATGTGTCACAGAACTGCAGGGTTGAAGAGTTATTAACTACAGCAGAGCGGTGATTTCCCAGGCAGGAAATAAATTGGCGCAAGCCTGCAGGCCAAATAGAATGTTTTCCCTTTTTTTTCAAGGAAAGGCCCACTGCGTATATTCAATCAATAATAAATATGTCTTCTGGCCCTGCAAATGTGTCACAGAACTGCAGGGTTGCAGAGTTATTAACTACAGCAGAGCAGTGATTTCCCAGCCAGGAAATAAATTGGCGCAAGCCTGCAGGCCAAATAGAATGTTTTCCCTTTTTTTTCAAGGAAAGGCCCACTGCGTATATTCAGTCAATAATAAATATGTCTTCTGGCCCTACAAATGTGTCACAGAACTGCAGGGTTGCAGAGTTATTAACTACAGCAGAGCAGTGATTTCCCAGGCAGGAAATAAATTGGCGCAAGCCTGCTGTTAAACGTAGCTGGCTGCGTATGATTTCTTTATGTTCTCCACCCACCACACACGTACCCAGAACGCTGAGGACTGTCAGAGGCAGGCCAAATAGAATGTTTCCCTTTTTTTTTTTTTAAAGGGAAGGCCCACTGACTATGTTCAATCAGATAAGAAATGTGTTCCACAGGACTGCAGTGTTATATGAAGTGCAGCAGAGCGGTGATTTTTCCCAGCCAGGAAATAAATTGGCGCAAGCCTGCTGTTAAACGTAGCTGGCTGTGTATGATTTCTTTACGTTCTCCACCCACCACACACGTACCCAGAACACTGAGGACTGTCAGAGGCAGGCCAAATAGAATGTTTCCCTTTTTTTTTTTAAAGGGAAGGCCCACTGACTATATTCAATCAGATAAGAAATGTGTTCCACAGAACTGCAGTGTTATATGAAGTGCAGCAGAGCGGTGATTTTTCCCAGCCAGGAAATAAATTGGCGCAAGCCTGCTGTTAAACGTAGCTGGCTGCGTATGATTTCTTTACGTTCTCCACCCACCACACACGTACCCAGAACGCTGAGGACTGTCAGAGGCAGGCCAAATAGAATGTTTCCCTTTTTTTTTTTAAAGAAAAGGCCCACTGACTATATGCAATCAATAATATATGTCTTCTGGCCCTGCCTACACAATTCTGTCCCTGTAGTATTACTGCAGGGCGCAATGCTCTGCACAGCCGATTTTGAAAAAAAAAAAGGTGCAACACTCCTAACAGCAGCCTCCACACTACTGCACACGGATAGATGTGGCCCTAAGAAGGACCGTTGGGGTTCTTGAAGCCTACACTCACTCCTAACACTCTCCCTACAGCAGCTCCAACACAACAGCACTTTCCCTCAGCTATCTCACAAGGCATCTGAGGCGAGCCGCGGGAGGGGCCGACTTTTATACTCGGGTGACATCTGATCTCCCCAGCCACTCACAGCAGGGGGGTGGTATAGGGCTGGAACATCACAGGCGGAAGTTGTAATGCCTTCCCTGTCTTTCAATTGGCCAGAAAAGCGCGCTAACGTCTCAGACAGGAAACTGAAAGTAACCCGAACATCACGTGGTACTCGTTACGAGTAACGAGCATCCCGAACACGCTAATATTCGCCCGAGCATCAAGCTCGGACGAGTACGTTCGCTCATCTCTAGTAACAGCCAACACAGAGCCAGGAAAGAATTTTGCGCAAGCCTGCTGTAACACTTAGCTGGCTGCGTATGAATTAGGACAACTACCCCCAGCACAGACCCAGTACACTGAGGACGGTCACAGGCAGCCCAAATAGATTTTTTTTCCCAAATGTTTTTGGAAAGGCCCACTGCCTATATTCAATAAATATGTCTTCTGTCCCTGCCTCACCACTACTGGCCCTGGACTATGTATAATTACTGCAGGGCCCAATGCTCTGCACGGCCGATATACAAAAAAAAAAAAAGTGCAACACTGCAAAAAGCAGCCTCCACACTACTGCACACGGTTAGATGTGGCCCTAAGAAGGACCGTTGGGGTTCTTGAAGCCTAAAATACTCCTAACACTCTCCCTATAGCTACTCCAGCAAGACAGCACTTTCCCTGATCTCTGTTAGAACGCATCTGTGGCGAGACGCGGGAGGGGCCGATTTATATACTCGGATGACACCTGATCTCGCCAGCCACTCACTGCAGGGGGTGGTATAGGGCTTGAACGTCGCAGGGGGAAGTTGTAATGCCTTCCCTGTCTTTCAATTGGCCAGAAAAGAGCGCTAACGTCTCAGAGATGAAAGTGAAAGTAACTCGAACATCGCGTGGTACTCGTCTCGAGTAACGAGCATCTCAAACACGCTAATACTTGAATGAGTATCAAGCTCGGACGAGTACGTTCGCTCATCTCTAGTAATAACCTGTCTTTTAATCTTTTAATGTCCATGTCTGCGGGCACGGGCGGATTCAGCTGGGAGATTCAGCTGCAGAATCCATGCGTACCCATGTGCATAAAGCCTAATTCTGAGCATGTAAAAACTTCCCTAAAGGTCAACTACCAGCAGAGGGACTTCTATCAGTGGAGAGGAGAATCAACCTCAGGATTCTGTCTGTATATAAGCGGTTGTCTAAAGCTGTCTGTGCACTATGCTTACAGACTATATTAAGGTACCTTTACATGGGGTGATTATTGCCCAAATGATAGCCTCAAACAGAGATTTTCGGCAATAGTTGGCCAGTGTACACACAGTCCCTAACAGGGCACTGACAGGTGGCGGAGTGAGAAAATGCTCAGCAGTCGCTAATCACTAGCGATTACCTGGTAACATCTCACTCTGTGTAGTCACGTAATTTTTGAGCAACTGCCTGTTTGCTGTGAATGAAGCACAGGAGCAATAGTCATTGCATCAATTGTTGAGTGCTTTATGGGACTGACAGTTGTCCCATGTAAAGGTACATTTACTTCAGGTATTTTAGTACCAACTACCTTAGTCATCATTATTCTATCTATAACAGGGTGGACCACGGAAATATAGCTCGCCTCCTATCAGGCACCACATTCTTTGGAGTAGGCCTTAGCCCTTTCACTGGGGTTGGTTGCAATGAGGAACTAAGACAGATATTCTCTTAACTTTCATAAATCTACCTCATGGTGTTCTCCCTGTAACAGCAAACAGTTATTTGTGAACCTGATCAATTTCGGAAATGCAAAGAAGCCTTCTCCAACAAACATCCAATTACAAAACTACCTTCTAAATTTATGCAGAGCTTGATTCAGAAATGGCACCAAACTGGTCTGTTTTAAACATGAAGAAATCAAGGCATCCGTCAGTCCAAACGTCCAAAGTCATCTGTGGCATTCAGCAGGGGATTGCAAAAAGCTCTTGAAAATTAATTCAGAGACTGTTGGTATCATGAACAACATGAGTGCTGAAATCCCAGAATGTGAGACCATATTGATTAAATTACTGTGCATGGTTGCTGACTATGATGGCAAGAGAATGTTTGTACCCATTGTTGTACTTTATGTCGGACTTAGGGCGCCCACCCACTGGCATTTGCGTTTTCCGCGGGAAAAAAACGCAGAGTTTTCGCCGCGCTTTCCGCGATTTTTCCGCGCGTTTTTCGCGGTTTTTCCGTTAATTTCCATTGACATTCATGGGTGCATTAGGAGAAAAATAAGGACACATATGCAACTGACAGTTCCTATGTTAAAAACGCAAACGCAACGCAAAAAAAACGCCAGTGGACAGGAACACATGTTATCTCTATGCCTGTGCAGGAAAAACGCAAAACGCAAAACGCAGGTAAAAAAACGCCAGTGGGTGGGCGCCCTAAGCATGGTTTCATTTATCAGGTCACGTGAATTCACAGAATACGAGGTATCAGTCTACTGAAAATCTCCACCTCACTCATGAAATACCTCTGCTCAAACAGAAAATTGGCATTTGGTGCGCAGTGTCAAGAACATGAATAGTGGGCCCAATTTTCTTCAAATCAACTGTAATTATTGCAGTTTATCTGGAAATGCTTGAACAGTTCTACAACCACCTAACACCAGAAGAAAGAATGTACTGCTCTTTCTAAGAAGATGACAAATATGACAGAACTCTCATGAATCACTGACATGGGTTCATGAACTGTTTATGGTAAAGTGAACTGTGAACAATGGGTTACGGACACCATGTTTGTTAAATGTGTCCACATGTGATTTTTATCTGTGGGGAAATTTTAAAAAAGCAACTGTACACCAATAATCCCCTTATCCTGGATTAACTGAAGGAAAACACCACAAACATTAACAGCAGCAGCACCGTTGAAGAGCTGTAAGCAGTATCAGCCAACATGTTGCAACGTGCCCAGAGGTGCATAGCAGTGAATGAGAACCACTTCCAGCAACTGTTGTAGCATATGTGTAAGTCAATAAAGCTTTAGAAAAAAACAATCCACTTGCCCATTCTTGCTGTTGGTGTATTAGCAGAAGAGGGCTATTTTACCAAAGTCCACCTTGTATAATCCTCTCTGCTATACTGTCACGCAGTTTAACTGTGTATTGGCACATTTTAATTGACCTGGGAACTGATCCATCCCACTACAAAGTTCTCAATTCCTTTCAACCAGCAACTGCGTGGTGTGATGAAACATTGAAAGACTACCATGGGAAAGAATATCTATCCTGGTATTTTCCAGCCCTCCACTAGGTTACTACTCCTGGGCAAGTTATTTTTTTAAATTCGCATGGTGGAGAGAGTCTGTGTCAGGATAGTGAGCTCTAGAGTGTGACAGATGCATGTGAGATGATGATTGTAGCAGCAGACAAGAAAAGAACAGAAAAGGTTTTAGGAGCACTGCAGATTATTTGTGGGGAGGAATTTGGAGATTAGGCAGAAATGGAAGAGACAAATTATGGACAATCTTGGCTGTCATTGTTAGTACTTAGAGGAGAGACACTAAAGGAATATGGCTATAGGTGAATTGAGGATGCATTGGGAAGATGCAAGAATGTTATAGTTGAGGTCACAGAGAAGGATGTTGCAGTGGGAGATGATGAGGGGATGTACTAGCATTTTTGTTGACTGGAGGCTAAGTACAGAGCAAATTTGTTTCATGTTTTGAGATAGGCTGTTCTCAACATTTTCCCTTAATATTTGCACTGTAGAATAGATAAGAATGGCATAATGAGGTTTATTCATTGTTCATTTCTATTGGTCAGCTGGCAATGGCCGGTGTCATACCTCAAGAAAACAATATTTGCTTAAGAAGATCTGATATAGTATGACTCTTTTATCTAGATATGAGAGTGCTTATGCTTGTAGCCAACACTGCTGCTGTTTGACGGATAATATCTTCTCATCTCCTGCAAATAATTTTTTTACATGTAATGACCTATACCGTTAAATGGTTCAGACAGTAGAGGGTCCTGTGCAAGAAGCGTATTTCTAACAATCCACTAGTGAGAGCCACAGACTTTGTTAGCTCTGTCTCTGCCAATCATCAATTGCATAGGTTACAAATTGTGTGGGGCAGTGAAACTTCAGAAGCAGCTTCACTTGGACCTTTACTGGTATACTGTCAAATATGTACTGAACACATGATGAATCACATATAGACATTTAACCTCTTAGGGTACATGCACATGGACAATATTTCTGTCTGATTTTTGGACCAAAGAATCTGTTTGAATATGGAACAAAAATAGAGCGCATTCATTTGAATGGATGTATGCACATGAGGTTTTTTACTCTCCTCTCCTGGTATCTCTATTCCCTCTCTCTTTATGTCTCCTTCTCTCTCTCTTTCTCCTTCTCTCTCCTCTTTCTCGTACTCTCCCTCTCCTCTCTCTCTCCTTCTCTCTCTCTTCCATCTCTGTCTCTTTTTCTGTTTCTCCTCTGTCTCACACTCTCTCCTTCTTTCTCTATCTCTCTGTCTCATTCTCCATTTTATTCTTTCCTTCCTTCTCTCCTTCTTACAGCACACCAGGGTGCCATCTTTGCTTCATGCTTCATGCTGTAAGGTGAAAGGGAAGTTTTCTAGTCCTTTCTCTTGTCCATATTTCCCCACAGTGTTGAGGTGGGAAAACCTCCTTTATATATCCTCCCAATATCAGCAGGCATTACACAGCTTTTGAAGCCAAAATCAAGAGGGGATAAAAAAAAGAGATACAAAAGAGAAGTGCTTTCTGCTCTTTCTCTATAGGCAATAGAAGGCATCACACCTAGAAGAGTATTTTCTTTCTCTCACTGACTGCAATAATATTCTGTCTTATCTATTCTCTCCTTTTAGGATCCACAGATGATTTTGGCTTCAGAAACGTCATCAAAAGATCTGAACAAAATCTGTACTTTTGCTGGCACCTTAAATATCCCCATTTTACAAGTGATTTCTACCAGTGTGTCTTTTATCCATAATTATTTTAATTTAAAAAATATAAAATTTAATATTTGAGTTCAAAAAGTGCAATGTTAGTAGTGAATGGCTGATACTTACTGTGCAAGCTGTTGGCACATCAAGAGGGAGTACTTCACATATCATAGAGAGAGGATATATAAAGGTTTACTCACTCTTTATTGAGGGGTTTTAAAGATGTACAATTGCTCTTGAGACAGCAGACGTTTTTTTTTTTTCCCTGTGGTATCTCATCCCAATTCAACCTAAGTACTTTGTCAGAATATTCAGCAGGGAAGGTCATTTCTCTAGTGGAAATTATATTCATCCTATCAATGATAAGGGTCGGTGCTTCCATTTCATTTTTCCATATGTGTGTGTGTGTATATATATATATATATATATATATATATATATATATATATAATGGCCCACCTTTCTATGCGCTTAGTCATAGAAGGTACCGCACATCAGAGAAACCCTGTTTCTCCCCTTTCTAAGCTAAGAGCTTAGTGTTGGCGATAGCTGGTTACCTATTGGGTATATATTACACCTTCACTGATTGGTGAGTGAGTCCACGGCGGGAAACCTTAACATGAGTCCCTATGCAGAGTGGGTGGAGAGAAAAAAAAGTGCGGAAAGAGAGAGAGAGAGATGGGTTGAACGAGAAAGGTGTCTACAGCAAGTTATGGTCAGAGAGAAGGTGTGTTAGCAAGTCAGCTTTGCGACAACTGAGCAGAGCCCTGTTATCGCCACTGTCGGGAGGGATTACAGAGCCATCCGTGACAACCATTTTATAATCCCTGTGGTCTCACCAACTTTGGCACGCTCAGCTCGACCATTGCATATCCTCAGCTTTAGCGTCACAAACAGGATAAAGCCGCCTCAGTGTCACATAGATGTGGTTGCGGTAATGCAAAAATCTCAGCAGCAACCACTGTTTTCAAAAATTTCAAAATTCCAAACAGTCCACAGCCAAAATGTCAGATAATGGAGGTAAACCGCTTGCATCCAGCCAGTTGTAGTAGAAGGTCCGGTAGTCCCTCTGGATTCAGCACTTGTTGCCATGCAAGTTGTCATAGTGCCAGCAAATGCTGCCCCTGCAGCTGCTAGTACCTCTAGTTTTGCGCCTCTAGCCATGCCCTACTGTCTAGGAGCACCGTGACTAACCACATATAGTGGCGAGCACCATAGCCTCACAGAGTTTAGTGGAAAGATGGAAGCTTTGTTCCGTTTATACCAGTTACCGACTGAACAGAAAATATAAATCCTTGTGAGACAATTAAAGGGTGCCGCTGCCCGCGAAGTTAAAACATGGCTGCGCAAAAATAACGGAATTGTAGAGGACATTTTTGAACGATTGCAAACGATCTTTGACATGCATACCATGTCCGAAATTAAAAAATGCTTCATTAATAGAGATGAGCGAGCACTAAAGTGCTCGTGTGCTCGTCCCTCGAGTCGAAATTTCCGTAATACTCAAGAGCTCGTTTCGAGTAACGAACCCCATTGAAGTCAATGGGCGACTCGAGCATTTTTGTTTGGGACCGATGCTCCGCATAGGTCATGACTTGTCAAGCACCAGAAAACATCAGAAAGTCATGGAAACACCACAGAAACGGATAGGGAAGGGCAGGGGCAGCATGCATGGCTGCATCTGAGGCTCCCAGGTCCCACTATTAAGCCACAATGGGGGCAAGAGTCTGGCGTCACCCCCCTAACAATTTTTACTTCGGACAAACCCTTAGTAACAAGGCACACCTTAGCTAAGCACCACACTACCTGCAACCAAGGACAGTTCCTTGGGCTTGCCTATGCTGTCGATGCAGAAAGATGGTATTACACAAGAAAAAATCAGAGTGCCCAAACATGGCAGAGTTTCACCCCGCCAAGGACCTTGGCCCACATTTCTAACCTAGTCAGTCAGTGTATTTGTGCCAGACAGGTAAAGCAACGCAATTGGAAGTCTTTGTGCACTCACAGCATAGGCAAGCCAAAGGAACCCAAGGAAAGTATTAAACAAGAAGCAATTACAGTGCTCAAACGTGGCAGCATTTTACTCCGCTGAGGACCTCGGCCTCTGCACACACGCCTCATTTAATTAGTTGTGGTTCCTTTCATCGCTCCACAGACTGGATTAATCAGGAACAAGTTCCACAGGCACAACCTGGTGCAGTTGCATTTCCCCCAGGACCTCGGCCTCTGCATACACCCTCAGCAATCGTGGGCATAAAGCGGACTCTGATGCTAGTACAGCTGTGAACGTCTCATTTAATTAGTTGCGGTTGTTTTTACCGCTCCAAAGACTTGATTAACAAGGAACAAGTTCCACAGGCCCAACAGGTAGGCACTCTTGCCTGTGTCCTGAGAGGGGGATTGGATCCGTGTGGCAGGTGGGGGCACAGGGGAAGAGGCAGTGGTGTGACCCGTAGGCGGTGAATGGCCTTCGTCCCACCTTGTGGGGTGCTTGGCCATCATATGCCTGCGCATGCTGGTGGAGGAGAGGCTGGTAGTGGTGGCTCCCCGGCTGATCTTGGTGCGACACAGGTTGCACACCATTGTTTAACGGTCGTCCGCGCTCTCACTGAAAAACATCCACACCTTTGAACACCTAGCACTCTGCACGGAGGCTTGCCGCGAGGGGGTGCTTTGGGAAACAGTTGGGGGATTCTTCGCTTTGGCCCTGCCTCTACCCCTGGACACTTCACTGCCTCTTCCAACCTGCCCTGCTGCTGCACTTGCCTCCCCCTCTGAAGTCCTGTCCTCAGTAGGCTTAGCAAACCAGGTGGTGTCAGTCACCTCATCGTCCAGCTGCTCTTCCTCCGAATTCTCTGTGCGCTCCTCGCTCGGACTTACTGCCCTTACTAATACCTCACTGACAGACAACTGTGTCTCATCATCATAATCATCCTCACCCACTGAAAGCTCTTGAGACACTTAGCGGAAGTCCCCGAGAACAGTTCCTGGGAGTCTGCCTGCTCAGAATGTCATTTTCATGGAGTGAGGAGGCTGGGAGGAAGGAGGTCAGCAGCCAAAGGATTCAGAGTTGCAGTCCCTAGGCCAGGAGTAGTGGACTGCGTAGAAGACTGGGTGGTCGATGCATTGCTGGACGCATTTTCTGCCATCCACGACAGGACCTGCTCACACTGCTCTGTTTGTAATAAAGGTCTACCACGCGGACCCATAAATTGAGATATGAAGCTGGGGATCCGAAAAACTTGCCTCTGTCCTCATCCCGCAGTAGGCGGCTGTGATTCACCTGGACTAGGAACTCAGCCTGTGCCCACACCCTCACTTGGACTTCCGCGTCCACGTCCTCGACCCCTACCCCTACTTCTCATCATGGCGGATTAAGAATAGAGCAGGGCCCAAATAAATTACTCCACTGTACAGCACTGACAACTGGACCTCAATTCACCGCACACAGAGACTTGTAGATAGCGGAGGCTCTATGCTGTGACTTGAAAATGTAACCCGCTGTCTTGCGCTGATACCTAGGGGTAATTTACTGCTTGCAGAGACTTGTAGATAATAGAGGATGTGTGGAGGGGGAGAAGACTCTAAAGCCAGTGGATAGTGCTGGTAACTGCGGCGATCTCAACCCCACTAAGGAAAGGGTATTGTGTGATGCTCTGCACAGCGGCAGAGCTGAAATACTTTGCAGTGGCCCCGTAATATTACAGTACTGTTTAGCGGTGAGACCTGTCTAATGCACTGCAGACAGAGAACGGTATAAATAAAGTTGTTCGCAGAAGGCTAGGAAATATTACAGTGCTATTTCACGGTGAGAGCGGAATTGTACGGCACTGCAGCCTGAAAAAACTATTACTGAAAGGCTGCAAACAGGCCTAGATGCGTAATACAAAAATGGATGCACTACTACTCCCAGCAGGCCACAACTAAAATGCACATGGTCGGATTTAGCCCAATGAAGGAGCTTTGGGGTTTTTGCATGGAGGATACGGACTGTATAGTGTATATAACTTTCCCTATAGACGTGGCTGTGCCCCAACACTCTGTGTTATGCACTGCAGACAGAGAACGGTATAAATAAAGTCGTTCGCAGTAGGCTAGGAAATATTTGAGTGCAGTTTCACGGTGAGAGCGGGATTGTACGGCACTGCAGCCTGAAAAAACTATTACTGAAACACTGTGAAGAGGCCTAGATGCGTAATACAAAAATGGATGCACTACTACTCCCAGCAGGCCCCAAGTAAAATGCACACGGTCAGATGTAGCCCAATGAAGGAGCTTTGGGGTTTTTGCACAGATTATACAGACTGTATAGTGCATATAACTTTCCCTACTGAAGTGGCTGTGCCCCAACACTCTGTCTAATTCACTGCAGACAGAGAACGGTATAAATGAAGTCATTCGCAGCAGGCTAGGAAATATTTGAGTGCAGTTTCACGGTGAGAGCGGTATAGTACGGCACTGCAGCCTGAGAACACTATTACTGAAAGCTGCAAACAGGCCTAGATGCGTAATACAAAAATGGCAGCACTACTACTCCCAGCCAGCCACAAGTATAATGCACACGGTCAGATGTAGCCCTAAGAAGGACCGTTGGGGTTCTTGAAGACAGGATCATACTCTAACACTTTCCCTATATAAGCAGCAACTCTTTCCCTAAACTCTGTATAATACACTGCAGACTGAGAACGCTATAGCTAAAATGGCCTGCACAGCCTGAGATGAAAAAGAAAAAATTGTGCACTACTGCTCCCAGCCAGCCACAACAGTAATGCACATGGTCATATGTAGCCCGAAGAAGGACCGTTGGAGTTCTTGAAGACAGGATCCTACGCTAACACTTTCCCTATATCAGCAGCAGCACTTTCCCTAACCTCTGCCAGCATGTGTCTGAGGCGAGCCGCGGGTGGGGCCGCTTTAAGTACTCGACGGTCACTTGATCTCGCCAGCCACTCACTGCTGGGGGGTGGGATAGGGCTGGCACGTCACAGCAGGAAGTGGTAATGCCTTATTGGCTAGAAAATGGTGCTAAACATGCGGGGAAGGAAATGTAATTGACTCGAGTACCGCGTGGTGTTCGACTTGAGTAACGAGCATCTCGAGTACCCTAATAGTCGAACGAGCATCAAGCTCGGACGAGTGTGCTCGCTCATCTCTACTGTCAATATAATTCTTACGTATGATGTCAAAATAAACATCAAACTTCCTGCCACACAGATATCAATTTTCACCATTTTAGTATCACTAGATGAGAGTTGCATTATTGGCATTGTTTCCCAAAAGAAATGGTTGATCTTCTGAGAGGAACAGAATGATAATGTAGATATCAGGAAGGTAAATATTACAGTGTTCACAACACTTAAAGTAATTTAAGAAGTTGCTAAAGTAAAACAAACTTTCCTCGTCATAATCAAAGAATAATGTAGAGGAGAGCAAATCGCCACATAGCGATCATACGCCATGCAGGCAAGAACATAAATATCAGCAGTACCACCAAATATAAAGGACTAGCTTACCTGTCACGCATTGCTGCGGAGACAGACAGATGTACATGCATTCGTTTTTATATATCTAGATAACAACCAATCACAGCGCAGCTTTCATGTTACCTCAGCGGTATGATATATAACAACCAATCACAGCGCAGCTTTCATGTTACCTCAGTGGTATAATATATAACAACCAATCACAGCGCAGCATTCATTTTACCTCAGCGGTATAATATATAGCAACCAATCACAGCACAGCTTTCATGTAGCCTCAGTAGTATAAGAAGTAGCGACACTCGCACGCGCCCCATTTATTGCAGCATAAATGTACTATGCCAGTAATCTTCGCAGGAGTGTACTCAACAACTTCCCAAAGTTTCATGGCGATCGGATGAATGATGTAGTAGCGCATAAAGAACAGACAGACAGATAGACAGACACACAGACAGACACGCATACATCAATTTTATATATGTGAAAGAAAGCTGAAAGAAGCACCCAAGGAAGGAGATTGTCTTGTCTTCTGTTATAACAATGGACACATCTTTGGAAGAATAGCAGAGACATAAATGACATCCACAGAAGAAAGATTACACAAGAAGAAGTACATAGGAGTGTGAAGTTGGGGTACAGCACAGATCAGGGCAATGATAATCAGATTCCCCACCACTGCTAGCAGATATATCAGTTAAAAAACAATAAATATAAGAATTTCATTTATTCTGGAGGTGGAGAATGGGGTCAGATAGAATTCAGTCACTGTAATGTTTTCACAGTCATTCATCTTGGAAATCTGCGTTAAAAGAAAAGAAAACAGAGTCTTACTATGTGTATAAGGAACTTTTCACTGATTATGCCTGAATTATGTACATTTACAGTACTGGGATGTGTAGAACTACAGACTAACATGAATAAAACATAAAAAACACCTAAATTAATAAAACAGGAGCTGAATGAGATCCTTTACCTAAGGAGAAAGGGAGCCACCATGAGAGCTTAAAATCTATGAAAGAAAGAGGTAAAAGATAGTGATGAGCGAGCATACTCGTCCGAGCTGGATGCTTGTTCGAGCATTAGGGTACTCGAGATTCTCGTTACTCAAGACGAGCACCACACGGTACTCGAGTCAATTCCATTTCCTTCCCTGCATGTTTACCGCCATTTTCTGGCCAATAGAAATGCAGGGATGGCATTACAACTTCCTCCTGTGACGTTCCCTATCCCACCCCCCTGCAGTGAGTGGCTGGTGAGATCAAGTGACCGCCGAGTATTTAAAGCGGTCCCGCCCGCGGCTCGCCTCAGACACACACTGGGAGCGATCAGGGAAAGTGCTGCTGCTTATTCAGGGATAGTGTTAGTGTAGGTTCCTGTCTACAAGAACCCCGACGGTCCTTCTTAGGGCCACATCTGACCGTGTGCATTACTGTTGTGGCTGCTGGTACCAGTTTTGCACAATTTATTTTTTATATCGGGCTGTGCAGGCTATTACAGCTATAGCGTTCTCAGTCTGCAGTCTGTAATACAGAGTATAGGGAAAGTGCTGCTGAGAAAGGGAAAGTGGTAGTGTAGTGTAGGATCCTGTCTTCAAGAACCCCAACAGTCCTTCTTAGGGCTACCTCTGACCGTCTGAATTTTACAGGGTGTCTGGTGGGAGTTGTAGTCCATCAGTATTGCAGAGCTAGGCCTGTGTGCAGCCTTCCGTATAATTTTTTTCTGGCTGCAGTTTGCATTCCACTGCCGCTCTAAGTCAGAAAGTGTACGCAAACCATTCCATAATTATTTACACTGGTCTGTGTCCGCAGTGAATTTTAGACGCACAGCGTACGGGCAAACAATCCACTTATCGAGTGAAAGTGATATACACACTATACAGCCTGTATTCTATTACAAAAAAAAATTAGAAGCTCCTTCGTAGGGCTACCTCTGACCGTCTGAATTTTACAGGGTGTCTGGTGGGAGTTGTAGTCCATCACCATCACTATTGCACAGTTAGGCCTGTTTGCGGCCTTCCTTACAATTTTTTTCTGCCTGGAGTTAGCATTAAAATTCCGCTCTCAACGTGAATGTGTACGCACATAATTCCATAATTATTAACAGCGGTCTGTGTCTGCTCTATTAGTAATCAACCATGCTGAGGGGTAGGGGTAGAGGACGCGGACGTGGGCGAGGACGTTTAGTTCCAAGTGAGGGTGTGGGCACAGGCCGAGTTCCTGGTCCAGGTGAATCCCAGCCAGCTGCTGCGGGATTAGGAGAGAGGCAAGTTTCTTGAGTCCCCAGCTTCATATCACAATTTATGGATCCATGTGGTAGACCTTTATTTACTGTCGTAGATGGTAGAAAATGCGTTCAGCAATGTATCGGGCACCCAGTCTTCTACGCAGTCCACTGCTGAAACTCTGAATCCTCTGGCTGCTGCTCCTCCTTCCTCACAGCCACCTCACTCAATGAAAATGACATCATCTGAGCAGGCAGACTCCCAGGAACTGTTCTCGGGTCACTGCCATAAGTGGAAAAACCTGGTTCCTCTTTCGACTGAGGAGTTTGTCGTGACCGATGACCAACCTTTGGAAAGTTCCTGGGGTCTGGCTGAGGAGGCTGGGAACTTCCGTCAAGTGTCTCAAGAGCTTTCAGTGGGTGAGGAGGACGATGATGATGAGACACAGTTGTCTATCAGTGCGGTAGTAGTAAGGACAGTCAGTCCGAGGGAGGAGCGCACAGAGGATTCGGAGGAAGAGCAACTGGACGATGAGGTGACTGACACAACCTGGTTTGCTAAGCCTAATGACGACAGGTCTTCAGAGGGGGAGGCAAGTGAAGCAGCAGGACAGGTTGGAAGAGGCAGTGGGGTGACTAGGGGTAGAGGCAGGGCCAGAGCAAGAATCCCCCAACTGTTTCCCAAAGCACCCCCTCGGACCAACCCACTGTGCAGAGGGCTAGGTGTTCAAAGGTGTGGATGTTTTTCAGTGAGAGCAGGCCGACTGATGAACAGTGGTGTGCAACCTGTGTCGCACCAAGATCAGCCGGGGAGCCACCACTACCAGCCTCACCACCACCAGCATGCACAGGCATATGATGGCCAAGCATCCCACAAGATGGGACGAAGGCCGTTCACCGCCTGCGGGCCACACCACTGCCTCTTCCCCTGTGCGGCAACCTGCCACTCATATCCTACCCCCCTCTCAGGACACAGGCACAAGCGCCTCCCGGCCTGCACCTACACCCTCACTTCCGCTGTCCTCGACCCCATCCAGCATTGTCTCTCAGTGCAGCGTTCAGCTGTCGCTAACAGAAGCGTTGGAGCAAAAGCGCAAGTACGCCGCCACACACCCGCACGCTCAAGCTTTAAACGTGCACATTGCCAAATTAATCAGCCTGGAGATGCTGCCGTACAGGCTTGTGAAAACGGAGGCTTTCAAAAACATGATGGCGGCGGCGGTCCCGCGCTACTCGGTCCCCAGTTGCCACTAATTTTCCCGGTGTGCCGTCCCAGCCCTGGACAACCACGTCTCCCGCAACATGATACACGCCCTCACCAACGGGGTTACTGGGAAGGTCCACTCAACAGACACGTGGACACATACAGGTGGGCAGGGCCACTATATCTCCCTGACGGCACATTGGGTGAATTTAGTGGAGGCCGGGACCGAGTCAGAGCCTGGGACGGCTCATGTCCTACCCACCCCCAGAATAGTGGGTCCCAGCTTGGTGCTGGTATCTGCTGCGGTTTATGCCACCTCTACTAAACCCACCCCCTCCCCCTCCTCCTCCTATGCAACTTCTACCTCGCAATTAAGATGTGTCAGCAGCACGTCGCCAGCAGTCGGTGTCACGCGGCGTGGCAGCACAGCGGTGGGCAAGCGTCAGCAGGCCGTGTTGAAACTAATCAGCTTAGGAGAGAAGAGGCACACGGCCCACAAACTGTTGCAGGGTCTGACAGAGCAGACCGACCGCTGACTTTTGCCGCTGAGCCTCCAACCGTGTGTGACAACGGCCGTAACCTGGTGGCGGCTCTGCAGATCGGCAGCCTCACACATGTGCCATGCCTGGCCCACGTCTTTAATTTGGTGGTTCAGCAGTTTCTAGAAAACTACCCACACTTGTCAGACCTCCTCGGGAAGGTGCGCCGCGTCTGCGCACATTTCCGCTAGTCTACCACGGATGCTGCCACCCTGCGAGTGTTTAATCTGCCAGTGCACCGACTGCTGTGCGACTCTACGCTGCACTTGTTGGCCTGGCTGTATGAGCAGCGTAGAGCAATAGTGGAATACCAACTCCAACATGGGCGGCGTAGTGGGTGTCAGCCTCCTCAATTCTTTATCGAGGAGTTGGCCTGGATGGCAGATATCGGCCAGGTCCTTGGAAACTTTGAGGAGTCTACCCACATGGTGAGCAGTGATGCTGCAATCATTAGCGTTACCATTCCTCTGCTATGAGTGTTGAGAAGTTCGCTGCAAAGCATAAAGGCTGACGCTTTGCGGTCGGAACAGGAGACAGGGGAAGAGAGTATGTCGCTTGATAGTCAGAGCAGCCTCATGTCTATATCTCAGCGCGTTTTGGAGGAGGAAGAGGAGGAGGGGGAGGAGCCTGAGGAGGAGGAGGGGGAAGAGACAGCTTGGCCCACTGCAGGGGGTACCCATGCCGCTTGCCTCTCATCTGTTCAGCGTGTATGGGTTGTGGAGGAGAAGGATCCTGAAAGTGATCTTCCTAATGAGGACAGCGATGTGTTGCGTACTGGTACCCTGGCACACATGGCTGACTTCATGTTAGGAAGCCTTTCTCGTGACCCTCGCGTTAGACGCATTCTGGCCACTACGGATTACTGGGTGTACACCCTTCTCAACCCACAGTATAAGAAGAACCTTTCCACTCTCATTCCCAAAGAGGAAAGAGATTCGAGAGTGATGCAATACACAGGGCCCTGGTGGACAAACTAATGGTAAACTTCCCATCTGACAGCGCTAGTGGCAGAAGGCGCAGTTCCGAGGGCCAAGTAGCAGAGGAGGCGCGGAGATCAGGCACTCTCCAAGGCATTTACCAGCTTTAAGGCTCCCCAGCAAGACTGTGTCACCACTCCCAAGTCAAGGCTGAGTCGGAGGGAGCACTGTAAAAAGATGGTGAGGGAGTACATAGCCGATCGTACCACCATCCTCCGTGACGCCTCTGCCCCCTACAACTACTGGGTGTCGAAGCTGGACATATGGCACGAACTTGCGCTGTATGCCCTGGAGGTGCTTGCTTGCCCTGCCGCTAGCGTCTTGTCAGAGAGGGTGTTTAGTGCAGCTGGGGGAATCATCACGGATAAGTGTACCCGCCTGTCAACTGCCAGTGCCGACATTCTTACACTTATAAAGATGAACAAAGCCTAGATTTCCCCAGACTTCTCTTCTCCACCAGCGGAGAGCAGCGGAACCTAAAGATTCTTTTCACTGCAATCGCGGATGCAAGCATTCTTCTCTATCACCGGAAAAAAAGGGACATTTGTCAATCTGTTTATGATATTAGTCCTCCTCCTCCTTCTCCTCTTCCTGAAACATTATGTCATCACGCTGAACTGCCAACTTTTCTATGGCCCAAAAGGCTGTGCTTACAATTTTTTAACAATTTTTCAAAGCTTTAAAGGAGATGTCCCGAGGCAGCAAGTGGGTCTATACACTTCTGCATGGCCATAATAATGCACTTTGTAATGTACATTGTGCATTAATTATGAGCCATACAGAAGTTATAAAAAGTTTTATACTTACCTGCTCCGTTGCTGGCGTCCTCGTCTCCATGGTGCCGACTAATTTTCGCCCTCCGATGGCCAAATTAGCCGCGCTTGCGCAGTCCGGGTCTTCTCCTCTTCTCTATGGGGCTCCGTGTAGCTCCGCCCCGTCACGTGCCGATTCCAGCCAATCAGGAGGCTGGAATCGGCAATGGACCGCACAGAAGCCCTGCGGTCCATGAAGACAGAGGATCCCGGCGGCCATCTTCAGCAGGTGAGTATGAAGACGCCGGACCGCCGGGATTCAGGTAAGCGCTGTGCGGGTGGTTTTTTTAACCCCTGCATCGGGGTTGTCTCGCGCCGAACGGGGGGGGGGTTTAAAAAAAAAAAAACCCGTTTCGGCGCGGGACATCTCCTTTAAAAGCATTGATACTTTAACATGAACCAATTTTTTTAACAGGGCTGCCTCCAGGCTCTGTTACAAATTAAGCAACAGCGAGCTGTATCTTTCAATAAATATTTATGGGTTTCAACTGTCCTCTCGGTTGAGCAATGTTTCAGGGGTACATATGTACTCTTGCAACACAAATTTTTCAGGCCCTCATCTATACTCTTATCTAAATACTTTTTCTGGCCTTCGTCTACACTCATGGTACCCCAATGTTTCAAGGTTTCGCCTATACTCTTTCGACAGAAATGTTACCGAGGTCTGCCTTACTGCTGCTACATAAATGTTACAGAGGTCTGCGTATACTTCTGCTACAAAAATGTTTCAGGGGTCTGCCTATACTGCTGCTACACAAATGTTACAGGGGTCTGCCTATACTTCTGCTACCGAAATGTTACTGTGGTCTGCCTATACTGTTACTAGAGAAATGTTACTGGGGTCTATCTATACTGTTACTACAGAAATGTTACTAATACTGGGCTCTGACTATACTGCTGCTACTGAAATGTTACAGGGGTCTGCCTATACTTCTGCTACTGAAATGTTACAGGGGTCTGCCTATACTTCTGCTACAGAAATGTTACAGGGGTCTGCCCATACTTCTGCTACAGAAATGTTACTGGGGTCTTTCTATACTGTTACTACAGAAATGTTACTGGGGTCTCCCTAGACTTCTGCAACATAACTGTTACTGGGATCAGCTTATACCTTAGCTACAGGAATATTACAGGGGTCTGTGCATACTATGGGTGCTAAGTCTTCCCATCGTGATGTTCTACCTATCTTGCCCCCCCCAAAAACACTGACTAACTAGGGCATGGATTGTGGGCCGAGGCCAACATGTATTTTCTCTAATGTTACCACAGCTATCTGGGGCACTGCAATGGGATTTCTTTATGTATCTTCTCTGGGTTCCTGGGACCCACCCATGCTGTTGGGGCACACAGACTTCCCATAGCGGTTTTGTGCCTGCCTGGCACTTTAAAAAAACCCCAGACTGACTAGAGCAGGGAGTGTGGGCCGAAGACAACATGTATTTTCTCTCACGTTACCACAGCTATCCGGGGCACTGCAATGGGATTTCTTTATAGGAGTCTGCCTATACCTTTGCTACAAGAATGTAACTGGGGTCTGCCTATACTTTTACTACAGAAATGTTACTGGGGCCTGCCTATACTTCTGCTACAAAAAATGTTACAGGGGTCTGTCTATACTTCTGCTACAGAAATGTTACTGGGGTCCGCCTCTACTTTTACTACAGAAATGTTACTGGGGTCTGGCTATACTTCTGCTACAGAAATGTTACAGGGGTCTGTCTATACTTTTACTACAGACATGTTACTGGGGTCTGCCTCTACTTTAACTACAGAAATGTTACTGGCGTCACCCTCTACTTCTGCTACAGATATCACCAGTAATAGGAGGAGGTAAGTATGTGGGTTGGGGGTTAATTAATGTTATTACGGGGGGGAAGGGGTTAATGTTATTACTGGAGGGGGAATTAATGTTATTACTGGGGGTGGGTGTTAATACTATTACTGGGGGAAGGGGCTAATGTTATTACTGTAGGGAGGGGGTTAATGTTGTTACTGGGGCGTGGGTTAATGTTATTACCTGGTGGTTAATGTTATTACTGGGGGGAGGGGGTTAATGTTATTACTAGGGGAGGGGTTAATGTTATTACTGGTGGGAGGGGGTTAATGTTATTACGGGGGGCAGGGGTTTATGTTATTACTGAAGGGGGTAATGTTATTCTTGGGGGGAGGGCGTTAATACTATTACTGGGGGGAGGGTGTTAATGTTATTACTGGGAGGTGAGGTTAATGTTATTACAGGGGGGTGATGTTATTACTGGGGGAGTTAATGTTAATACAGGGGGTGGGTTAATGTTATTACTGGGGTGGTTCCTGTTGTTACTGGGGGGTAAATATTTTTGCTCGGGCTACTGGGGGGTTAATATTACTACTGGGGCCACAATAGGGGTCGCTATAACTACTAGGGACGCTATTACTACCGGGGCCGCAATAGGGGTTGCTATAACTGCTGGGGTCATTATTACTATTGGTGTCGCAATTGAGTGGCTATTATTATGGAGGCAGCAATAGGGGTCAGTAGAACTACTGGGGTCGCTATTACTACTGAGGCAGCAATAGGGGTCACTATCACTGCTGGGGCAGCAATATGGGTCGCTATAAATACTGAGGTTGCTATTACTATTGGGGCAGCAATAGGGGTAGCTATAACTACTGGGGTCACTATTGCTACTGGGGCAGCAAGAGGAGACACTATACCTACTGAGGTCACTACTACTACGGTTGGCCGCAATAGGGGTCGCTATTACTACTGGGGCCGCAATAGGGTCCGCTATTAATACTGTGGCCACAATCGGTTTCGCTATTACTATTGGGTCCAAAATAGGGGTCTGTATTACTACTGTGGCAGCAATAGGGGTCGCTTTAACTATTGGGGTCGTTATAACTACTGGGGTCGCTACTACTACTGGGGCAGCAGTAAAGGTTTCTACTATTCTGGGGCAGCAATAGGGGTCGCTATAACTACTGGGGTCGCTATTACTACTGGGGCAGCAATAGGGGTCGCTATTACTACTGGGATCGCTATTACTACTGGGGCAGCAGTAGGGGTCGCTATAACTACTGGGTGCCGCAATAGGGGTCGCTATTACTACTGGGACCACCTATAACTGCCGGGGGCCACGATAGGGGTCACCTATTACTGCTGGGGGCCACAATACGGGTCACCTATTACTGCCGGGGCCACATTAATTACTACCGAGGCCACTGTGGGGGTCGCCATTACTACCGGGACCACCAATATAGGGGGGTCGGCATTACTACTGGGGCCATCAATATAGGGGGTCGCCATTACTACCGGGACCATCAATATAGGGGGTTGCCATTACTAGTGGGGCCACCAATATAGGGGGTCGCTATTACTAGTGGGGCCACCAATATAGGGTGTCGCTATTACTACTGGGACGACCAACATTGGGGGGGATACTATTACTAAGCGAGGCAGATTAGTTGTGGAATTTATAGTAGCTGTAGTAGCAAAGTGGATGAGATTTCGAAAATCACGCACTCGGTGCGGAAACAAACTGCACAAAACGCATGTGGACACTGACATGAGGTGCGTGATTTAATTCCGCAGCATGTTATTTTTAAATATAATGTATATCAATAGCCCATCAAGTGCTCTTCCCTGTGTGTTTTTTAAACAGCCCTGTCCTTTTTATAAGGATGGAGGTAAAAATCATATGTCGTAATAAGCCACACCGCTGACCACACCATAGCCACACAGCTAACCACACCCCCATTTGGTAGGAGTGCCATGCTGTAAAAATTTTTTTTTCCCAGGAGTGCTCCAGGGCTAAAAAGGTTGGGAAACACTTCCATAAGGGCTGAAGCACACAACCAGGTCGGATCTTGCTGCGAGAATTCTCGCAGCGGGATGCGAACCATGCCCCAGCAGTGACCCGCGGCTCACCTCCTGCGGTGTCTCCAACCTCAGCTCTGCTATGTGCCGGCTGCTGCGGTGACATTTCTGTGTGGACCTGTATGAGGCTCGTGCAGAAATAGGAGATGCCGCGATTTGTTTACCACGCAGATTTTCACACGATCAAATCGTGGTCATCTGCATAGGATTGCATAAACTAATGCAATCCTATGACACTGTGCACGGGCAGAAATTCTGCGGGATTTCCCCACTGCGGAATTTCTGCTCATGTACATTCACCCCAAAGGTTTTACATATCCTAGTGATTCTGTTTTTGTTACGCATATTGTAAAAAAAGACTGATGGAACTTGTGTATATTTTTAAAAGGCCCACAATTTGGGAAATTTCACATTTTTAACTGCAATATCTGAAATATGTGCAAACATACTGTACAAATTTTTGATAAGATACATATTCCCATCTGTTTACTTTATTCTGGAAGCACATTTGAAAAACTTTAGTTTTTTCTAACCATTAAGGAGTAGAGATGATCGAACATGTTCGGCTCCGCCCCTTTTCGCCCGAACACCAAACTTTGCGAGTACTTCCGTGTTCGGGCGAAAAATGTTCGGCGGTCGCCGTGGCAGCACGGGGGGGTGCGGCGGGGAGTGAGGGGGAGAGGGAGAGAGAGAGGGCTCCCCCCTGTTCCCCGCTGCTGCCGCCCGTGCTGCCACGGCGACCCCCGCCCCCCGGCGGCCCCCGAACATTTACGCCCGAACACTGAAGTGTTCGGGAAAGCCGGTGTCCGGGTGCGTAAGTGTCCGTAACGGACACGTTCGATCATCTCTATTAAGGAGTCGTACAAATTTAACAATTATTGCAATTCTGAGGAACATTTTGTTTTCCTACATTAAGCCAAGATTGCAAAGGCTCAAATGTGTCAGAATGATAGATGCCCCCAGAAATGACCCAATTAAAAAAAAAATACATCCCTAATTATATTCATTGAGGGGTGTCATGAGTATTACCCTATAGATTTTTTCAGGAGTAATGCAATTTTGAGGAGAAAAAAATGTCATATTTTTGCAAATATGTCATTTTAAAGACAGCTTTTTTTCCATAGTGCACATAAAAGTAAGGATTTGCACCCCAAAATGAATACCCCCTTGTTTGTCCTAAGTTCAGAAACATACCAATTGTGGCCCTAATATATGATGTTTTAGGCTCCATAGCACACTTTGTAGAGCTTGTGAGCTGCCAAAACGACAGAGAATCCTCATAAATGACTTCACTTTGAAAACTAGACCCCTTAACAAATTCATCTAGGGATGTGCTGCTTATTTTTACCCCACAGTTTTTGAATGAATCTAAGCGAAGCATAAGCAATTGTGTCATTTTTAAAAACAGGTTTTTTTTTGTATAGCACACATGATAATGAAGACTTAGAACCCAAATTGGATACCCCTGTTTGACCTAAGCTCGGAAACATACCCATTGTAGCCCCAATCTGCTTAGTGGACACATGGCTAGGTCTCTAATGGGTGGAACACTTTTTGGCTTTCAGGGCATTAAGCTTCCAAAATGATAGAACAGCCCCCACAAGTGACCCCATTTGGAAATCTAGACCCCTTAGCCCCAATATAATTATAGCACACATGGCTAGGCCTATAATGAAGGGAACACCCATTGGATTTCAAGGCACAACTGAATAGATTCCAGGCCCCACTGCACACTTGTGCAGAAAAATGATTCCCTAAAAAATCCCCCCCCCCCCCCCTTCCCTTTTGATATTCCCTAAATCTTAAATAAAAGTAAAAGCAAAACTATGTGGTATGTCTCAAAAGAGGGGTAATTACAGAGGCCTGGTTGGGATGGTCACATAGGGCAATAAAATCAGGTATCCCTCCTCCGTCCCTGCCTTGCTGCAAATCTGACACTATTTGTCTTGATCTCAGTGACAGGGATAGGGTGTAGAATGTGGCGCTCTGTGAACCTTCGCACCTCCTAAGAGTCGTAAGCTTGCAGAGGTGTGACGGTTTCACACAGAAGGCGCTCAACAAGCTACTCCTGGAACTGCAGAAAGGTGAGCATTCCCGGGGCTTCTTGTAAATTTTGTAAGCATTACAGATAGCGAGCGTACTCGGCCACGCCCCTTTTCGCCCAAGCGCAGCGATTTTCGAGTACTTCCGTACTTGGGCGAAAAGATTCGGGGGGCACAGTGGGTGAGTGGGGGGGAGAGGGAGAGAGAGAGGGCTCCCTCCTGTTCCCCGCTGCTACCCCCTGCTCCGCCACGCCTCCCACCGCCCCCTGGCACCCCCCAAATCTTTTCACCCGAGTACGGAAGTACTCGAAAATCGAGTAATTACTCAAAACGAGTAGGTTCGCTCATCTCTAATAGCGAACTGAATAATGCCGGGCTTGCACGACCGTATGTGGAATCCGCTTGCGGAGGCCTGCAGCAGATCCTAGCTGTGAGACCGGCCATAGTGCTGCGTACAGCCACGTAATGTGCTGCGCATAACTGCTTACACGCACAGGAGATTTTTGGTAGCCAGAAGCAAATAGATTTTACAGGTTCCTGCGCCTGTGTCATTTTGCTGGCAGGCGCATGTGCAGAAAGATCCATGAATAAAGATCACATCAGGGGACAAATCCGGGGGCCTTAGGCCTGTCTCACACAACTAGATTTTAATAGTTGAATCCGCTATCGGCATTCGCATTGATGATCCGTGGCACTCGTCAAACATTCAAATAATAAAACATTCACATGTCCGCTCACATTTCCGCAAGTGGAAATAAAATAGCAGCATACTCTATTTTATAGCGGATTCTGCACGGAAGGCTTTTATTGAAGTCAACGGAAGCCATCGACCCTCGGCCCATCCACAATTTACATTGCGGATATGTTGCAGGTCCCCAACTCATCGCCTAGTGACGGCACAGGAAAAGGAAATATTTTAGAAAGAAATCTGCACTGTGCATGTCCAATGGCGGCTCGACACATCTGTCCGTCATACAGGATATACCAGATATACACGTCGCCAGCCAGGGACAGGGCTGGACTCCGCTGCAGGCTCCTGCAGGCAGATTCTGACTCATCCGTGTGAGAGCAACCTTAGACCGGCGGCACAAGAACGAGTGGGATTCTGCATTCAGGAGCCTGCAGGGAATCCAGCCCTGTGCCTGGTCAATGACTGCATGTACTGTCATGGAATCTCCTTTGTGGGTCCACGGCCTACTCAAGTAGGAATGTTTGCACCCTTTCCTGATTGGTTACGAATTGATTATGCCCATAAGAAGATTTCACACTGACACAGGTTCAGCATGTATAAGCTTCCTCAATTCTTCTTTATTGTTGGGCGCGCAGCCTCTTTTAAAGAGTTTAACATATCTGCCCATCTGGGCAGGTCAAAGATTACATAGATACAACGTATTGTTTAATTATTGGATAAGTATCTTGAAATTCTTCCATCCTCCGGTCATCTGTTATTGGCCATCATGTAGTAGCAGTCCGGAGAGGGCAGGACGAGATGAGTGGGTTGTCTTGGACCCACGTGTGGTTTCTCCGATATGATTGGATATTATAGCTTGAACTATTAATTCCATAAATTTTCCGTGTTATTTGCATAAGTTTCCAGTAAAACTGCTTGGGTTATTATTGCGGTAGCTAGAAGCGGTACTGCTTCAGACTGCGGTTATTTATGTCTGATGTACCCCTGTTAAAATTACTAAGAATCGGGAAATAGAGCATTCTTGCTAAATACTAGCTTTGTTTACAGAGTTTAGTAAGCAGAAAGTTTCATGATATTTGTATATATTTATTGTAGATAGCTCCGGTGGCTCGTCATCGTTCATGCGCAGTACTGATGCTTTTTTAAATCTCTGGTTTTCCTGTGCACAGCGATGATGCGGGTTCCGGGGTCCTATTTGCTATGTCAATTGCAGACGGGCCATAGGCCGGACAGCTTCCATTGACTTCAATGGAGACCGCATGAAAATAGAACATGCTGCTATTTTTCCTCCACTTGCGGAAATCGCATTTAGTTTCCACCAGTGTAGGAAAAAGTGTTTTTGGGGTTTATTTGTTTGTTATTATAGCATGTTTCGAATGGTATTTGCTGCAGATCTGTGGTGCAGATTCTGCAATGCAAATCTGTTCGGGTATGATCCATGAAGGGAAATGAAACACTAACTTTTTAAACTTTCTTTAAACTTTTTTTTTTTACTTTACATGATCGCTCATTTCCATACTGCAGCCCACGGTAACATCTTCCTGCTCTCGACTATCTTTGCTAGTTAGGAGCAGGGAGATTTTAAATTTCCCAGGTCCTTCAGCCTTCTGTGAATGCGCCTGACATTTTACCTTTGGCGTGCATGCGTAGAAGACGTTGACAGGTCCTTCCAGGACCAGATCGCCGCGGAGCATTGTGGAGGGCGTAGGTGAGTAGTCTCAGCTTCCCGCATCAATCTTATCTGTTAAGGGAGATGAAACGTTGACCTTTTTTTAACTGTTTTACAACTTTATACAGTCACCACTACTAAATGGATAATGGCGATTGTGTGACTCGAGGTCGTACATTGCGACACCCCCCTCATGACAGCCCCTGGGGTTCAAAATGCCAACATAAAGTATATATATGGTAAATATTATTAACTCGTTTGTATAGTATGGGTATCTGTCTTCCAAGCAGAAAAATTAAAATTACTAATTTTTCTAAATTTTCACTAGATTTTTTTATTTTATAATATCAAAATAACTTTGACCAGAATTTACCACTGACATAAAGTACAATGTGTAATGAAAAAACTATCTCAGAATTACTTACAGAGGTTGTCTGTCAAGTAAATAGAAGACCAGATGACAGGAGCAGTGGCGGGGGAGCAATGTGGCAATAGAGAGGTTAGTAGTATGCTCTTCCTTGACTACATGTTTTGTTCCCCCACTGGCCTGAAGAAGCCGCTGCATTGCCTGTGTATTACAGTAAAAGAATATTTAATTTACCACTACTTTTGATATCAGCAGTGCCGATGGGTCCTACTTTTCATTTTCCCGCTGGTGTTCAAGTACAGATGTCCTCCTCTGTTGACCTCTCTGGACAGGACAGCAGTTGACTTATGTGTACACACGTTCAACAAAGTTTTGCCTGTGAATTTGCACAACTCCACCACACATCTATATAGCACATACTTCTTCTGCAGCACTGCATATCACTTGATGTCCCCATTGTGCTCACAGTCTGAGTTCTCCTATCTGTATGCTTTTGTAGTGTGGGGGAAAACTGGAGGAAACCCATGGAAACACAGGGAGAACATGCAAACTCCATGCAGATGTTTTCCTTGGTGGGGTTTGAATCCAGGACCCCAGCACTGTAACAGCGCTCACCAATGACCTACTGTGCCTTGTTTTTCTTATTAATTGTATCACTTGTGCAGAAGATGGATCTTCATTAGAGGAAGTGCATCAATAGAAGATGCTGCGCAGGACACTATCTAACCTAAGACCGGTGCCAGAGGAAGTGACCTCACAAGGTTTATAGTCCATGATAATTCTGTAGAAGGGTTGTCTAATGAATACATATGCCCTCTTAGGACATTTGGCTATTACAGAGGGGAATCCTCTGCTATGGACTCTCCTCTATGATACAAAATAAATAGACCCTTTCACTATGGTAGACTAGATGTCCATGCATTACATAGGTGACCAGTCATATGAATAACTGACATGTAGTGCTCTATTATTTCTCCTGGGAAAAAAACTGTCTAGGCAGGCAAAGCATAAAGAAGGCAGGCCTGTGGCAATTGATGGCTTCTACGTTAAACAAAAAGTGATTGTCTCCATGAGACACAACCAATGGAAACTAGATGGACTTTTCTCTGTCACTAATCTTACTACAATGTTTTAATCTCTCTACTTATACCCTGCTGCTCATGATCAACACTTTCTGCCTCTTGTGCATAGGTTTGTATTTCACTTTTAAAAATTCTAAACACTTCTGTTTTTGGATTTTATTATATTTAGGACTACTATGACGCCAGTCAAATTAACTAAATGTTTGGTTTACTTATTTTTTTAGAAGAAGTGCAATTCTATTCCCTTTTAAATTTGCCATTTTTCTAGCAGCTCCCAAAACATCTTTGTTCCTCAGGCTATATACAAATGGGTTTAACATTGGGACAACGGCCACATAAAGCATTGATAGAATTTTGTCTTCTTCTTTAGAATCTTCAGATTCAGGTTTCATGTACATGAACATACTTGGTCCAAAGTATAGTAAGACGGTAATGATGTGCGATGAGCAGCTAGATAAAGCCTTAAGCTGCCCCTTAGAGGAACGAATCTTTACAACAGTGGAGATAATTCTTACGTATGATGTCAAAATAAACGTCAAACTTCCTGCCACACAGATATCTTCCATTAAGAGAGTCACTTTCATCCTTTTGGTATCACTAGACGAGAGCTTCATTAATGGCACTACTTCACAAAAGAAATGGTTGATCTTTTGAGAGGAACAGAATGATAATGTAGATATCAGTAAGGTAAATATTACGGAATTCACAACACTTAAAATCATATAGAAGGTCGCTAAAGTAAAACAAACTTTCCTGGTTATAATCAAAGAATAATGTAGAGGAGAGCAAATCGCCACGTAGCGATCATAAGCCATGGAGGTCAGAATATAAATTTCAGAATTAGCACAAAATATAAAGAAGGACAGCTGAATGAAGCACCCAAGGAAGGAGATTGTCTTGTCTCCTGTTATAATGGTGGCCAACATCTTCGGGAGAATAGTAGACACATAAATGACATCAACAGAAGAAAGATTACACAAGAATAAATACATGGGAGTGTGAAGTTGGGGTACAGTACAGACCAGGACAATGATGATTAGATTTCCTACCACTGCTAGTATATACACTAATAAAAACCCAATAAATATAAGAATTTCATTTATTCTGGAAGTGGAGAATGTGGTCAGGTAGAATTCAGTCACTGTAACGTTTTCACAATCATTCATCTTGGATATCTACGATAAAAGAAAGGAAAACAGAGTCTTACTGTATGTAAAAGGAACTGTTCACTGATTATGCTTGAATGATGTCCATTTACAGTACTGGGGTGTGTAGAACTTCAGTATAACGTGACTAAAATGTAAAAGACACCTAAATAATAAGACATGAGCTGAATAAAATTCTTTACATAAGGGGAGAGGGACCCACCATGAGAGCTTAAAATCTATGAGAAAGAGGAAAAAGATAGTAGATCTAGGAAGAAGCTGTCTATGTGGTCTTCAACAAATGGATATGACTAGAAAACCAAGTATACTGTGTTGCTAAAGTTTTCTATTTAGATTCTGCACTGTGGATTAATTATTCCAATGCAGACATCACTCGAAGGCTGGGTTCACACAGGGTGGAATTGCTGCGAACTTTACTCGCGGAAATTCCACCTGCAGTATTAACCCGAGTACAATGAATAGTAACCAGCCACACTCAAGCAACGCCTTCTGAAGGCGAGGTGGAAAAATGCAAAGCCACTAAACAGAGCCTGAACTAGTAGGCCCTACAAACACTTCAAAAATAACAAAAACGTGGCAGCGTAGATGGTAAATTTTCAATAAACCAAACTCTTTATTTGTCTATGTTCTTTAAAAGCAAGCTACGTTTCGGCCTTTTTCAAGCTTTCATAGACCTACACCACATTATACTTTAACAAATATATGGAGGAAAAACACTAATCACAAAAAAAATCACACATATGCAACCAATTAAGGACTAAATATTGCATGTAAATCAGTTAATGGAGTCCATTGCTTTAGGTGTTACCTCCTCCGGACATCAGTCGGGTAAGATTGACGTGTTTCTAAAAAAGATGAGGGGACAAAAAGGTCTAAATGGTTTTGTGACCATAATGATTATATTAATAGCACTGTATTAAACTGCCAGTTACAAAAGAGACCACAAAATGACATGCTTACTGGGCAGGTGAGGGGACCCAGGAGCATGTAACCCAGGAGAAGAGGCAGCCTCCATCTTGTGTGACCCATGGTGCCACGAGTTACATAGCAATGGGAAATCCATGTGTCCCCACACAATTCATTCTGTATAGGTGTTAGATAGCTCAAAACCGCAATGGAAAGTCTTTGAGTTCTTTGGGCTTGCCTATGCTGTCGGTGCACAAAGATGGTATTACACAAGAAGAAATCAGAGCGCCCAAACATGGCAGAGTTTCACCCCGCCAACGAGCTCGGCCCACATTTCTGCCCTAGTCAGTCAATGTATTTGTGCCAGACAGGTAAAGCAACGCAATGGGAAGTCTTTGTGCACTCACAGCATAGGCGAGCCCAAGGAACTCAAGCATGGTATTGCACATGAAGAAATGAAGAAGTCTTTGAGTTCTTTGGGCTTGCCTATGCTGTCGGTGCACAAAGATGGTATTACACAAGAAGAAATCAGAGCGCCCAAACATGGCAGAGTTTCACCCCGCCAACGAGCTCGGCCCACATTTCTGCCCTAGTCAGTCAATGTATTTGTGCCAGACAGGTAAAGCAACGCAATGGGAAGTCTTTGTGCACTCACAGCATAGGCGAGCCCAAGGAACTCAAGCATGGTATTGCACATGAAGAAATCAGAGTGCCCAAACATGGCAGAGTTTCACCCTGCTAATGGCCTCGGCCTACTTTTCTGCCCTAGTCAGACAGTATATTTGTGTCAAACAGGTAAAACACCGCAATGGGAAGTCTTTGTGCACTCACAGCATAGGCGAGCCAAAGGAACCCAAGGAAAGTATTAAACATGAAGCAATTACAGTGCCCAAACATGGCAGACTTTCACTCCGCCGAGGACCTCGGCCTCTGCACACACCCTCAGCAATCGTGGGCATAAAGCGGACTCTGATGCTAGTACAGCTGTGAACGACTAATTTAATTAGTTGTGTTGCTTTCATCGCACCAAAACTGGATGAACCAGGTCCAAACTTGGCACTGTTGCATTTCCCCCAGGACATAGGCTTCTGCCCACATCCTCAGCAATCGTGGGCATAAGCAGACTCCAATGCTAGTATAGCTGTGAACGTCTCAATAAATTAATTACGGTTGCTTTCACTGCTCCAAAGACTGGATTAACCAGGAACAAGTTCCACAGGCCAAACCTGGCGCAGTTGCATTTGCCCCAGGACTTTGGCCTCTGCCCACACCCTCAGCAATCGTGGGCATAAAGCAGACTTTGATGCTAGTACAGCAGTGAACGTCTCTTTAAATCAGATACGGTTGCTTTCACCGCTCCAAAGACTGGATTAGCCAGGAACAATTTCCACAGGCCCAACCTGGCACAGTTGCATTTCCCCAGGACATTGGCCTCTGCCCCCACCCTCAGCAATTGTGAGCATAAAGCGGACTCCGATGCTAGTACAGCAGTGAACGTCTCATTAATGCAGTAATGCTCCTTTTGTTTGGCCCAAACCAGTGCCTCAGATAACTGTTGCCCAGTGCTGATCCCCTGACCCCAAGCGGAAGGAGGAGGTGGCATTACAAGGCCAAGAAACCACGACCAGGACCCGCTATAGTCTGGTGGGAAGTATGTGAGCGGGCCCTGGGTCAGACTTGGTCCCAGCCTCCTCCTTGTGTGACCCAAGGTGCCCTGAGTGACATAGAAATGGGAAATCCATATGTCCCGTCCACAACTCATTCTGTATAGGTGTCGGATATCTCAATCAGCACCGCAAGGGGAAAGCCATCTGCACTCTGCACCCTAACAAAGTCAGTCAGTGTATTTGTGCCCGATAGGTGAAATACCGCGATATGAAGTCTTTGTGCACCCACAGTATAGGTAAAACCCTGTAACATTCATGTAGCAAAGGTATAGGCAGACCCCAGTAACATTTCTGTAGTAAAAGTATAGGCAGACCCCGGTAACATTTCTGTAGTAAAGGTAGAGGCAGACCCCTGTAACATTCCTGTAGCAAAGGTATAGGCAGACCCCAGTAACATTTCTGTAGTAAAAGTGGAGGCAGACCCCTGTAGCATTCCTGTAGCAAATGTACAGGCAGACTTTCTGTAGTAAAAGTATAGACGGCCCCTAATAACATTTCTATAGCCAAGGTATAGGCAAACCCCAGTAACATTTCTGTAGAAAAAGTAGAGGCAGACCCCAGTAACATTTCTGTAGCAAAAGTATAGACGGACCCCAGTAACATTCCTGTAGCAAAGGTATAGGCAGACCCCAGTAACATTGCTGTAGTAAAAGTGGAGGTGGACCCCTGTAACATTCCTGTAGCAAAAGTATAGGCAGACCCCGGTAACATTTCTGTAGTAAAGGTAGAGGCAGACCCCAGTAACATTTCTGTAGTAAAAATGGAGGCAGATCCCTGTAGCATTCCTGTAGCAAAGATATAGGCAGACCCCTGTAACATTTCTGTAGTAAAAGTATAGACGGCCCCTAGTAACATTCCTGTAGCAAATGTATAGGCAGACCCTTGTAACATTTCTGTAGTAAAAGTATAAACGGCCCCTAATAACATTTCTATAGCCAAGGTATATGCAAACCCCTGTAACATTTCTGTAGCAGAAGTATAGGCAGACCCCAGTAACATTTCTGTAGCAAAGGTATAGGCAGAGCCCAGTAATATTTCTGTAGTAAAAGTATAGATGGACCCCATTAACATTCCTGTAGCAAAGGTATAGGCAGACCCTAGTAACATTTCTGTAGTAAAAATAGAGGCAGACCCCTGTAACATTTTTGTAGAAAAGATATAGGCAGACCCCAGCAACATTTCTGTTGCAGAAGTATAAGCAGACCCCGGTAACATTTATGTACTAAAAGTATAGGCAGACCCTGGTAACATTTATGTAGCAGAAGTATAGGCAGACTTCAGTAACATTTCTGTAGCAAAAGTATAGGCAGAGACCTGTAACATTTCTGTAGCAGAAGTATAGGCAGACGTCAGTAACATTTCTGTAGCAAAAGTATAGGCAGACCCCAGTAACATTTCTGTAGTAAAAGTAGAGGCAGACCCCTGTAACAATCCTGTAGCAAAGGTATAGGCAGACCCCAGTAACATTTCTGTAGCAAGAGTATAGGCGAACCCCTGAAACATTGGTGTACCATGAGTGTAGGCAAAGGCGGGAAAAATTTGTTAGATAACAGTATAGGCGAGGGCCAGAAAAATTTGTGTACCAAGAGTACAAGTGTACCACTGAAAAATTGTTCAACAGAGAGGGCAGGTGAAACCCATAAACATCTTTTAAAGATACAGCTCGCTGTTGCTTAATTTGTAACAGAGCCTGTGAAAAAAATTGGTTTCTGACTGTTAAAGTATCTATACAATACTTTTAAAACTTTGAAAAATTGTAAAAAAATTGTAAGCAGAGCCTTTTGGGCCGCAGAAAAATTGGCAGTTCAGCGTGATGACATGCTGTTTTAGAAGGAGGAATAGGAGGAGGAGGAGTAATAATATCCGAGAGTGATTGACAAAGCTAATTCCCCCTTTTTTCCGGTGATAGAGAATGCTTTTTTCTCCGGTTGCAGCGAAAAGAATCTTTAGGTTCCGCTGCTCTCCGCTGGTGGAGAAGAGAAGTCTGGGGAAATCTAGCCTTTGTTCATCTTTATGAGTGTAAGCATGTCAGCACTGGCAAATGACAGGCCGGTATGCTTATCCGTGATGATCCCCCCAACTGCACTAAACACCCTCTCTGACAAGATGCTACCGGCAGGGCAGGCCAGCACCTCCAGGGCGTACAGCGCAAGTTCGTGCCACGTGTCCAGCTTTGAAACCCAATAGTTGTACGGAGCAGAGGCATCACGGAGGATGGTGGTACGATCGGCTACGTACTCCCTCACCATCTTTTTACAGTGCTCCCTCTGACTCAGCCTGGGGAGTTGTGGCACAGTCTTGCTGGGGAGCCATAAAGCTGGCAAAGGCCATGGAGAGTGTTCCTCTGACTGCGCTAGACATGCTGCCTAATCCCTGTGCCTCCCCTGCTACTTGGCCCTCGGAACTGCGTCTTCTGCAACTAGCGTTGTCAGATGGGAAGTTTAGCATCACTTTTTCCACCAGGGCTCTATGGTATTGCATTACTCTCGTACCCCTTTCCTCTTCGGGAATGAGAGTGGAAAGGTTCTCCTTATACTGTGGGTCGAGAAGGGTGTACACTCAGTAATCCGTGTTGGCCAGAATGCGTCTAACGCGAGGGTCACGAGAAAGGCATCCTAACATGAAGCTCTACAAAGGAATTCCTCAGTACTAATCACCAATAATACCATGGAAGATTGGTAGATTGAGTGACTGCAATTTGGTAACCAAAAAGTAAAACAGATCAGGAAGCGTTAAACACTCTAAGGCCTCATGCTGAAATAAAATTGCAGCATGCTCTATTTTCCTGCAGTCAATGGAAGCTGTCCCTGCCACGAAACACCTGCGGCTGTCACTGCGGATGTGCAGCGGATCAGTAGTTAAGCAGGAGATTTAAAAAAAAAAATAGGCACTGTGCAAGAGTGGGGTGCGTTGGCTGGCATGACCGACACATCTGCCGTGCTGAAGAAAGAAGATCCGTCTGGCACGGAGAAGACCCGCGCTCGACCGGGAGAGGTAAGAACCTGTCTTTTAATGGTTCAAAATGTATTTATTGATTTTTAAATAAAAGACAAATAAACATCTTGCAGTATTTTAACATTGGAATTACAGTAAAGATTAGGGTAACCTGTCGGTCGAGCTGTGACAACCGGAGCCATGTCCAATTTCGTCTCGTAGGCCTGTCGCCATTGTTAACTGGTACCTTGGGTCTGAGGCTGTGTTAACGGAAGGTTACCTTGTATTATAATAAATCCTGCATACAAAGAAATAACTTGGTATAACGGAGGAAGGAGGGAAAAAGGGGGGGGATAAAGGAAGAGATGGGAGGGGTGGGTTGGCTGCCAGCGCCCGGTGTCTCCATATTAGATTCAAGGGGAATTGCAATGGAAGAACCTTTTAGGTTAAGATGGTAGTGTACCTGTTTGGAGCCAGGCCTTTAGTTCCGGGGAACTTCTGAACATAATCCAGGTCGTCCAGGTGGCGTAATATTTCGGGGAATTTCCTCTGTCTGTCGCACCAAGGTCCTCCATGTGGCTTATGTTGTCCATGATTTCAAGCCAGAGAGTTCTCGTAGGGAGCGAGGGCAACCTCCACAGCCTCGGTATTGTCTGTCTCATAGCCATGAGAAAGAATCAGAAGATGCTTTTTTTTAATTTGGAAAGAGGTCCCTGAACTATAGACAGCAAAGCTGCTTCCGGTGTCAGTACCATATTATCTGTGTGGATTGTGTTGTAAACATTGGTGATTTCTTGCCATAATGGTTGGACCAAAGGACAAGACCACCAAATATGCGTGAGGTCACCTCTCCCGCCCTGGCACCTCCAGCAGACATCCGGCGTTTGGGGGAACATCTTAGCTAACTGTGTCGGGGTCCTGTACCATCTGGACAGGATCTTGTGATTGGTTTCCTGAAATTTAGAGGAGATTGCCATGGAGTGTGTTAGCGTGAAGGCGTTCCTCCACCTGTCTTCTTGAAAGGTTTTCCCCAGAGGCCCAATAGAGGGACGCGACTTTAAACGGATCAGATGTCGTGGATGTGCATAGCTGTTCAAACCGGGAGAGAGGAGCCTGGAGTGAGGCCATAGGGCGCAGGGACAGGACAAAGTGTCTAAGTTGTAGGTACAAAAACCATGCTCCGGTCCGGGGGCCGCCCACACCCAGGAGCTCGTTTATTGGTCGAACCCCAAGATTCGATACCACATCTCTAACCCTCAATGCAGCAGGAGTCCCTTCCGATAGGAGCATAGAGCCCCTCATGAGAGCCGGTAGTTCCGGATTCCCCATCACCGGCGTGAGAGGGTCAGGGCGGGAGACCAGCCCCAGGTGTGAAGCAAAGCCGTTCCATGCCTCGAGTATCTGATTCAATAAGGGAGAGATCAAGGGTGTTCCCCGCGCCAATGGTGGTGGAAGCCAGAATGCGCCTGATACGAGGGCAGGGAGTTCCTCCCGTTCAAGATCTACCCAAAGTTTGGCCGGATTATTGTGGATGATGTCGAGGACACATCTGCAGATAGACGCCTTGTAGTATGTAGCAAAGCTGGGCATACTTACTCCTCCATCACCTTTCCTTCTGATGAGGGTCTTGTATTTAACCCTTGGTTTGGTTCCTCCCCATACAAACTCCAAGGAGTTCTTGCGGAGCCTAGTTAAATATGTTTTGGGTATTTTTATCGGCAGGGTTTGGAAGAGATCTAAGATTCAAGGCAAGGCATCCATTTTCAAGGCGTTTAGTCGCCTCAGCCAGGATAGGGTAAGAGGTTTCCATTTTTTAAAATATTTTCCCAAACTGTCGAGCATTGGCTTAAAATTTGCTTCAAAGAGAGTTTTAGGATCGCTCGTGATGTTAATACCTAAGTATTTAATGTGATCGCTCCTCCACTTCATGGCGGAGGATTTGCTAACGGTGGATGCTACTTCTGGAGGAATCGTGATATTGAGGATTTCTGATTTACTAATGTTGATTTTAAAATTGCTGACGTTACCAAACCTCTCAAATTCCTTCAGGGCTATTGGGAGAGCTACCCGAGGGTTTGTAATATATATTAAGAGATCGTCCGCGAAGAGAGAGAGTTTGTGTATGGAGGAGGCTGTGTGTACCCCTCGTATGTCGGGGTTACTTCTGAGCGCGTTGGCCAGGGACTTCATCACCAGGACATACAGGAAGGGGGAGAGGGGGCACCCCTGTCTCGCCCCATTCTTTATTTTGAATGGTGGGGATAAGGCGCTATTAACTCTTACTCTGGCTCAGGGGTCATGGTATAGGGCCATGACCCAGTCAGTAAATCTGGGTCCCAGTCTGATCTTTTTCAGGGTTGCCTCCAGGAACCCCCAGTGTACCCTGTAAAACGCTTTTTCAACTTTTACTGACATTAAGCGCAGGGGGGGCCCCGAGAGGCATGCCCGTGAGATCAAGGAGATCATTCTGATAGTATTGTCCCTTGCCTCATGGCCTGGGACAAAGCCTGACTGTTTGCGATTAATTAAGGAGGGAATGAGGGGCCTCAGGTGAGAAGCCAGAATTTTTGAGAGCAGTTTAGTGTCAATGTTTAGTAGGGAGATGGAGCGATAGTTGGAACAGAGCGTATGGTCTTTCCCCTGTTTCGGGATGATTGTAATTATTGCCTGTAAGGCCTGAGATGAGAAAGAGCACAAGCCAGGGACGGAATTATAGGTATCAGCTAGTTGGGATGTTATAAGATTTCCAAATGCTTTATAAAAGTGGGGGTAAACCCGTCCGGGTCAGGGTTCTTTCCCAGCTTCAGGCCCTGGATTGCCTCCTTTATCTCCTCCTCCGTAATATTGTACTCTAGTACAATTGCTGCCTCCTCTGTAAGTGCTCCGGGGGCAAACCTATTCAGGTACTCGTCAATTGCCTGAGTCTGGACGTCCTCCCGGCCCCCCCGCAGGTCATATAGGTTTTGGTAGTATTGCTTGAAACATTCCAGGATGTCTCTGTTGGAGTGGATGAATATTCACTTAGAAGGGGAGTTTAGTGAGGAAATATATGGGGTGGATGTCTTGGGATGGAGAGCCCTAGCCACCATTCGACCACATTTATTTCCCTGCTCATAGAAGCTGTAGCGCCATCTGTCTCTAGCACATAACGATTGCTGGTTTAGAATGAAGAGAATCTTATTCCTGGTATCTGAAATTTCTGCTCTAAATGTTTCAGAGGGAGATCTCTTATTAGATAACTCTAAGTCGCCCAATGTCACCTTTAAGTTCTTTAGCCCTTTCGCCCTCTCTTGTTTTAGCCGCGCGCCATGGGAAATGAAGACCCCCCTGATCAAACATTTTAGGGCTTCCCACTGGGTGGGTCAGGGCGTTGGATCGTGCAGATGGTCTGACATAAAGTTCTGGATTGTTTGTTTTATCTCGTCTATGCATGTCGGGTCTTTAAGAAAGTTGTCGTTGAGGCGCCATGAATGGTTCCCTCTCTTCTCACTGAAACTATGTAGGGTCCCCAGAACCGGAGCATGATCGGACCAGAGAAAAATCCCAATAGTACTAGAGGGGAATAGGTCCAAAAGGTCGTGTGATATGAACAAGTAATCTAGACATTGTATGAATTGTGGGCTAGTGAGTGATATCTAAAATCTTTAGTTTTAGGGTGTAGTAGCCTCCATAAGTCCACTAGCTTTAGGGAGGCAAGGGCTCTTTTAAATTTACACAGTTCAGAGTAGGATACACCGGACCTACCCGCCGCAGAGTCCAGGGCGGGGTCAAGGCAAAGATTGAGGTCTCCTCCGAGGATTATGTGTGATCCCGCAGCAAAGGTCGAGAGAGCGTCCATAATCCGGAGGCCGAAGGGTATTGGTGTTTGGTTGGGGAAATATACATTTGCTATGGTTAGGACCTTGATGCAGACAGAAATTTTAAGGAATACGTATCGCCCATCTGGGTCAATCTCAGAGGAGATGACCTGGTGGGGGAGACTTTTATGTATTGTTATCGATGTACCGCACATTTTTTTTTTCTGGGTGGGGGGCTGTGAAACCACATTGTGTAGTATTTAGACTTACAGTTAGGAGTGTTGTTCAGCGAGAAGTGGGTTTCTTATAGGAGCGCGATCATGACTTTATTCTTGTGGAGGTGTTTTAGTATCTGGCCTCTTTAGGACGGTTTGTATAGGCCTCTAACATTGTAGGTACATTGTCGCTGGCAGACTAGGGAAAAACGGGGTAGGAAAGGGGGGAGGGACAAAAGCATAATAACAAACTTTACTTCCGAAAGATCTGGAACTAAACAGGCGATTCCCCAATTGTCGTCAGGTATTGGACCACACAGGGTGTCATCCAGCCTGGTGTAGGCCATGGTTGACAACTGCGGGGCAAGGCGCTCCCGACTATTACTGGTATAGATCAATTAACCCTGAGAGGGGGTCAGTGGTGTGAACCTGGTAACTGTATAAGAGAGAAAAAGATTTTGCGAGAAGCAGGCGAGTTGAGATTAGGCAGATATAGGATAGTTGTTTAGTATGAGGGCGTCTTGGGTCGAGGTGCTTGGGACTGAGGGATCTATGTATGCGGTCGATTTCTATCAGCTTATTTCGTGGTCTTTGGGTAAGGAAGCCGAAGAAGTCCTGAGCCCACTTCTCCAGCTGTGTGTTGGTGATGTTTTCTGAGAGGCTCCTCACACGGATGTTATTTCTTCTGTGTCTATTTTCTAGATCGTCAATATGCGGAAGAATGTTAGAAATCTGTGTAGAGTGAGACATGCTGACTTGTCTATGGGCCTCTAGCACTGAATTAGTTTGTTCTTGGGCCTCCTCTATTGCCTGAACTCTATGCCCGATTTGTTGTATATCTTTTTGTATCTGCGTTACTGCTTCTCTGTGGGATTATTCGAGATGGGAGAAAGATACGTTAATTTCAGATTTGGTGGGGAGGGTTCTGTGGTGCACTTTCCAATCCCAATCGTCATCTTTTGTGTGCGTACTGAGGGAGAGGGAGCACGGGGTCCAGTTTCCTCTGGTGTTCTGGGGGTTGGAATGCCAGGAGGGAGAGCTATCCGTCCCTTCTTTGCGGAAGAAGCTTATGCAAGATGGGGTCTGAGGTGTTAGGTGAAGGCTTCTGCATACTTCATTGCCTGTGCGGCTGTCTGCAGACTTGCTCCTTCCTGGTGTGCCACTAGTTTCATATGGGAGGGGGGCTGCATCCCCACCATCTTATGGTTATTGATTGTGGCTACAATCCAGGGTCCCCTCTCTGCTCCCCTCCTCTCTATCACCTCCCCCCCTTCTCCCTGCGCAACACACCTGGTGGCCTGTGGGGCTCTGTCTGTTGGCAGGTCCAGGGTCTTGTTAATAGAGGTGTGCGTGCCTTCCTCCTGTCTGCCCGTCTGGTCCGGCGTCCTGGCGCACTTGCAGCTTCCTCCATCTCCTCTCCACCTCTCTCTCTCCCAGTCCCTCCGGTCACTGCATCGGTATCTTCTCTTGGTGAGCTGCTTCTCTTCCGGTGGGGGTGCAGGCGCTGTATTATGCAGAGCTTCCTCCACATCTGCCGCCGCTCCGTCGGTAAGGGCCACCGGGCTGAAAAAGTGGTTTATACCGCTCGGATCTCTCTCTATTTGCCCTGGAGTGCGGGGCTGGATCCTCCATTTCACCATCCTGCCGGGTGAGTATCGTGCCTGCTTCTCTATATTTCGCCTGGTATTCCGGTTGGTGCGGGAGCTGATCCTCCGTGCGGCTTATCCCGCCATTGGCAAGCCACGCCTTCCAGAACCTGTCTTTTAACACCTTCCCGCTCCAGGACGTACCGTTACGTCCTGGGAGCCTGGTACTTCCCGCAACAGGACGTACCGGTACGTCCTGGGGATAGCGCAGGATCACATAAGATCCCGCGCTATCCCGCAGTGGGAGCCGGCTGTCACTCACAGCTGGCGTCCCGCTGCAACAGCGGGGGGGCATCAGAGATGCGCCGCCCCACTGTTAACCCCTTCCCTGCCGCGATCTAAGTAGATCGCGGCAGGGAAAGAGTTCACAGAGGGATCGCGATCCCTCTGTGTCTCCGGCCGGCTTTCGCGATGTCATCGCGAGAGCCCGGCCTGTCGCCATGGCAACAGGACGCCAGACACTGGCGTTCTGTATTGCCTGTGCCTATAATCGCTGTATAGGCGATAAGGCATGCGAGAGCAGTAGCTCTGCCATGCCTTATCACAGCGATCATAGGCATACTGCTGCAAGTCCCTCAGAGGGACTCAAATAGTGTAAAAAAAAGAAAAGAAAAATGTAAAAAAAAGAAAAATGTGAAAAAAAATGTAAAACCCCCCCCTTTTTTATGCTTTTTCTAATATTAGCATAAAAAAAGGGGAAAAAAATGAAAACCCCACATATTTGGTATTGACGCGTCCGTAACGACGTGTACAAAAAGTTGATTACACTTTTCATTTTGTACGACAAAAAGCGTAAAAAAAAAAAGCTAAAAAACAGAGGCAAAATGCTAATTTTTAGCATTTTGCCTCCCAAAAAGTGCAATAAAAGTGATCAAAAAAGCAGTACATTCACCAATATGGTACAAATAAAAACTACAGCTCGTCTGGCAAAAAATAAGCCCTCATAGAGCTCCGTACATAAAAAAAAAAAAAAAGTTACAGGACTTTGAATGCAGCTATAGAGAAAAAAAAAAGATTTCCAAAAAAAGGGGGTTTTATTGCAAAAAAGTGTAAAAACCTAAAAAATAATAACAATTTTGGTATCGTTGTAACCATACCGACCCACAGAAAAAATTGTGTGTGTCATTTATGCTGCATGATTAACGCTGTAAAAATATTGTCTACGTACCCAAAAGTGGCACCGATAAAAACTACAACTCGCCACGCAAAAAACAAGCCCTTATACGACCGCGTCCACGGAAAAATAAAAAAGTTATGGCTTTTGAAAAATGGAGATGGAAAAATACGAAAAAATCACTTGGTCCTGAACGCCAAAATAGGCCATGTCATTAAGGGGTTAAAGGCCATGTCTGCAGGATTCAGCAGCAGAATCAGTGTGTGCCCATGTGCATGAAGCCTAATTCTGAGCAAGTAAAAACTTCCATAAAGGTAACCTGCGAGCAAAGGGTGTGCTATCTTTAGAGAGAAGAATCAACCTGAGGATTCTGTCTGAATATAAGCGGTTATTTAAAGCTGACTGTGCATTATACTTACAGACTGTTTATACAGTATGTTAAAGGGGTTGTCCCGCGCCGAAACATTTTTTTTTTTTTTTTAACCCCCCCCCCCCCCGTTCGGCGCGAGACAACCCCGATGCAGGGGTTAAAAAAACAAACCGCTCAGCGCTTACCTGAATCCCGGCGGTCCGGCGTCTTCATACTTACCTGCTGAAGATGGCCGCCGGGGTCTGCTCCCTCCGTGGACCGCAGCTCTTCTGTGCGGTCCATTGCCGATTCCAGCCTCCTGATTGGCTGGAATCGGCATGTGACGGGGCGGAGCTACACGGAGCCGGCATTCTGCACGAGCGGCTCCATTGAAGAGAGCAGAAGACCCGGACTGCGCAAGCGCGGCTAATTTGGCCATCGGAGGGCGAAAATTAGTCGGCTCCATGGGAACGAGGACGCCAGCAACGGAGCAGGTAAGTAAAAAACTTTTTATAACTTCTGTATGGCTCATAATTAATGCACAATGTACATTACAAAGTGCATTAATATGGCCATACAGAAGTGTATAGACCCACTTGCTGCCGCGGGACAACCCCTTTAAGGTACCTTTACATGGGGTAATTATCGCCCGAATGATAGCCTCAAACAGAGATTTTTGGCAATACTTTGCCAGTGTACACACAGTCCCTAACAGGGCACAGAGTGAGAAAATGCTCATCAGTCGCTAGTCACTAGCGACTAGCTGGTAACATCCCACTTGATGTAGTGACTTCATCTTTGAGCAACTGCCTGTTTGCTGTGAATGAAGCACAGGAGCAATAGTCATTGTGGCAATTGCCGAATGCTTTATGGGCCTGACAGTTGTCCCATGTAAAGGTACCTTTACTTCAGGTATTTTAGTACCAATTGCCTTACTCATTATTATTCTATCTGTAACAAGATGGACCACGTAAATATTCTATCCGGCACCACATTGTTTGGAGTAGGCTGTAGCCCTTTCACTTTGCCTCAGCACTATAAGGCTGGGTTCACACAGGGCGGATTTGCCGTGGTTTTGCCGCACGGAATTTCGCCGCGGCGTATCCGCACGCTAATCTCGGAAATCTCGTCCACACGGGATGGCCAATCCGGTGCGGTAACTCCGGCTGAAACCACGGCTGCGGCCGCTGCAGCCGCGGTTTCAGAATATGCAGCATGTCTATTTACTTTTACTTTTTTGTTTTTTTTCGTTGCGGCTGCACTCTCCTCTATGGGAGCGCCGGCCGCAACAGAAAAGCGAGCGGCCGGGCCGCTTCAAAGCCGCCGCGGCTTTTTCTGCGGCAGTTCTCCCGGCGGAAATCTCGCGGTTTTTGCTGCGCCCAAACTGCAAGATTTCCGACGGGAATACGCCCTGTGTGAACCCACCCTTAGAAATAAAAGCTGCACTGTGGTGGGCTGCAATGAGGAACTAAGACAGATATTCTCTTAGATTTCATAAATCTGTCCCATGGTGATCTCCCTGCAACAGCAAACAGTTATTTGCGAGCCAGATCAATTTCGGAAATACAAAGAAGCCTTCACCGACAAACATTCATTTACAAAACTACCTACTGATTCAGATATGGCACCAAACATGTGTCAAACATGAAGAAATCAAGGCATCCCTCAGTCCAAACGTCTGAAGCCATCTGTGGCATTCAGTAGGGGTTTGCAAAAAGACCCTGGAAATGAATTCAAAGTCTGTTGGTATCATGAACAACATGAGTGCTGAAATCCCAGAATGTGAGACCACATTGGTTAAATTACTGTGCATGGTTGCTGACTATGATTGCAAGAGAATGTTTGTACCCATTGCTGTGTTTTATAACAGACTAGCTTACCCGTCGCACGTTGCTGCGAAGACAGACAGACATACATTCATTCGTTTTTATATATCTAGATAACAACCAATCACAGCACAGCTTTCATGTTACCTCAGTGGTATAATATATAACAACCAATCATAGCGCAGCTTTCATGTTACCTTAGCAGTATAAAATATAACAACCAATCACAGCGGAGCTTTCATGTTACCTCAACAGTAAGAGAAATAACAACCAATCACAGCGCAGCTTTCATGTTACCTCTGCGGTATTATATATAGCAACCAATCACAGCGCAGCTTTCATGTTACCTCAATGGTATAATATATGACAATGAATCGCAGCACAGCTTTTATGCAACCTCAGTAGTATAAGAAGTAGCCACCAATCACAGCACAGCTTTCATGTTACCTCAGCAGTATAAGAAATAGCAACCAATCACAGCACAGCTTTCATGTTACCTCAGCATTCTCAATATGCAGCAATTGTCTTGCGAAACATTCGGCGGATGCATCATTTTGTAGTTGAACACGCTTGGTCGTAATGCCTTTTGCATTCGTGCTTGAGATGGAAATCAAACGATCTTTGTCTGGGGGGCATAACTGTCGACGATGCTCGCACGTGCGCCACCTATCGTAGGATAGTTGTACTATGCCTATAATCTTCCCAGGAGTTAACTCAATAACTTCCAAAGTCTCATGGCAATTGGATTGGATGGTGTAGTAATGCATAAAGGACAGACAGACATATATTCATTTATATATATCAGGAAGTGAGAGAATTAGATTCCGTACGTAAAATTTGGACGCTAATTGTTTTGCGCTCAGAATTGAATAATCAACTTGGGACCCATTAACTTTTCCTATTTATGGCATAATCAATGCCCGTGCCAAATTTCAAGTTTCTATGTGAGAAAATTACATTCCGTACGTAAAATTTGGACGCTAATTCTTTGGCGCATAGAATTGAATAATCGAGTTGGGACCCATTAGCTTTTCCTATTTATGACATAATCAATGCTCGTGCCAAATTTCAAGTTTCTATGACATTGGGAAGCGAAAAAATTAGATTCCGTACGTAGAATTTGGACGCTAATTCTTTGGCGCTTAGAATTGAATAATCGAGTTGGGACCCATTAGCTTTTCCTATTTATGACATAATCAATGCTCGTGCCAAATTTCAAGTTTCTATGACATTGGGAAGCGAGGAAATTAGATTCCGTACGTAAAATTTGGACGCCAATTGTTTTGCGCATAGAATTGAATAATCGAGTTGGGACCCATTAGGTTTTCCTATTTATGACATATTTAATGCTCGTGCCAAATTTCATGTTTCTACAACATCGGGAAGTGAGAGAATTAGTGGCAATGATGGAAATCGAACGATCTACGTGGGGGGGGGTCGTAACTGTCGACGACGCTCACATGCGCGCCATTTATCGTAGCATAAATGTACTATGCCTATAATCTTCCAAGCAGTGTACTCAACAACTTCCCAAAGTTTCATGGCGATCGGATGAATAAATATTGCTTAAAAACCTTATGGACACACAAACAACAACAAAAAAAAAAAATCCACTATCCGGTAGGGAATGTGAAATTGTATCATACAGTAACACTTCAAGATCAGTATCGATCTTGGACGTTTTCTTTATTATGTCTTTTACGTCCAAAAGATAGCTCTTTTTTGGGGGGGGGTTCTTGGTTTTAATTTTCCAAAAAACCTATGCATTTTTTCCGAACCTGAACATGATGTCGTAATCAGCCGGAATCTACATGCAACTCATATAGTCCAATGTATAATAGACATGAGATGTTTTTATGTACAGAATAGACCTTGTAATTGCCCAGATGTTTTTTTTTGTTGTTTGTGTGTCCATAAGGTTTTTAAGCAATATTTATTAAAAGTTAATTTTTATGAATTTATATTTTTGGGTCCTAAAAGTGAGCTTAATTAAGTAATTGGGACCTTACTGCCTCTGTGAAGCGATCGGATGAATGGTGTAGTAGCGCATAAAGGACACACAGACAGACACGCAGACAGACACACACGCATACATTCAATTTTATATATATAGACAAAGCATTTTCAAAGCATTTATCAGGTCACGTGAATTTACAGAATATGAGCTATCAGTCTACTGAAAATCCCCACCTGACTCATGAAATACCTTTCCTTAAACAGAAAATTGGCATTTGGTGTGCAGTGTCAAGAACATGAATAGTGGGCCCAATTTTCTTCAAATCAACTGTAAGTATTGCAGTTTATCTGGAAACGTTTGAACAGTTCTACAACCAACTAACACCAGAAGAAAGGATGTACTGCTTTTTCTAAGAAGATGTCAAATATGACAGAACTCCCACGACTCACTGACATGGGTTCAGGAACTGTTTATGGTAAAGTGAACTGTGAACAATGGGTTACGGACACCATGTTTCTTAAATGTGTCCACATGTGATTTTTATCTGTGGGAAAATTTAAAGAAGTGAGTGTATTCCTATAATCCCCATACCCTGGATGAACTCAAGGAAAACATCACAAACACTATCAGCAGCATCACCATTGAAGAGCTGCAGGCAGTATCAGTTAACATTTTGCAACATGCCCAGAGGTGCATAGCAGTGAATGAGGACCACTTCCAGCATCTGTTGTAGCAGGCGTGTAAGTCAATAAAGCTTTAGAAAAAACAATTCGCTTGCTCATTCTTGCTGTGGCAGTATTAGCAGAAGAAGGCTATTTTACCAAGGTCCACCTTGTATAATCCTCTCTGCTAGACTGTCACACAGTTTAACTGTGTATTGGCACATTTCAAGTGCCCTGGGAACTGATCCATCCCACTGCAAGTTCTCCATCCCTTTTGACCAGCGACTGCCTGGTGTGATTAAACATTGAAAGGCCACCGTGGTAAAGGATATCTCTCCTGACATTTTCCTGCCCACCACCACATTCCGTTACCTACTCCTAGGCAAGTTATTTTTGAAAATTTGTATGATGGAGAGAGTCCAATGTGTCAAGATAGTAAGCACTGGAGTACGAAAGATGCATGTGAGAGGATGATTGTGGCAACAGACCAGAGAAGGTTTTAGGAGCACTGCAGATTATTTGTGGGGAGGAATTTGGAGATTAGACAGAGATGGAAGGAACAGGTTGTGGACAGTCTTGTCTGTCATTGTTAGTATTTTGAGGAAAGACACTAAAGGAATATGGCTATAGGTGAATTGAGGATGCATTGGGAAGATGCAAGAATGTTATAGTTGAGGTCATAGAGAAGGATGTTGCAGTGGGAGATGATGAGGGCATGTACTAGCATTTTTGTTGACTGGAGGCTAAGTACAGAGCAAATTTGTTTCATGTTTTGAGGTGGTGATGGCAACAGTTGGTACAAATTTCGATGACTGTTCTCAAAGATTTTCCCCCAATATTTGTACTGTAGAATAGATAAGGATGGCATAATGAGCTTTCTCCTTATCTTTTTCTCTTCTGTTTGTCAGCTGGTGTTGGTCGGTGTCATAACTTAAGAAAGCAATATTTTCTTAAGAAGATCTGATATTGTATGATTCTTATCTAGATATGAAAGTGCTTATGCTTGTAGCCAACACTGTTACTGGTTGACGAATAATATCTTCTCACTTCCTGCAAATTTTTTACACATAATTACCTATACTGTTAAATTGTTCAGACAGTAGAGGGTCCTGCACAAGTGGGTTCCAAACGCCTATCAAATAAACACCTGAGTTATGTATTTCTAACAAGCCAGTAGTGTGAGCCACAGACTTCATTAGCTCTGTCAATCTCCAATTGAATGGGTGCAATTTGTTTGTGGCAGTGAAACTTCAGAAGCAGCTTCACTTGGGCCTTTACCGGTATACTGTCTAAGATGTACTGAACGCATGATGAATCACATAAAAAAGATATAAACCTCCTAGGGTACATGCACATGGACAATATTAATGTTTGAGTTTCGGACCAAAGAATCTGTATAAAAATCGGACAGAAATAGCACCTGTTCATTTGAAAGGGTATATGCACATGAGTTTTTTTTACTTTCCTCTCCTAATCTCTCTCTTCTCTCTCTTTATGTTTTCTTCTCTCCCTCGCTCTCCTTCTCTTTCATCTTTCTCCTTTTCTCCCTCTCCTCTCTCTCTCCTTTTCTTTCTCTGTCTCCTTCTTTGTCTCCCCTCTGTCTCATTCTCCATCTTATTCTTTCGCTCCTTCTCTCTCCTTCTTACAGCACACCAGGGTGCCATCTTTGCTTCATACTGTACGGTGAAAGGGAGGTTTTCTGGGCCTTTCATTTGTCCATATTTCCACACAGTGTTGAGGTGGAAAAACATGCTTTATGTATCCTCGCAATATCAGAAGGCATTACACAGCTTTTGAAGCCAAAATCAGGAGTGGATAAAAAAAGAGATACAAAAGAGAAGTGCTCTCTGTTCTTTATACATAGGCATTAAAAGGTATCATACCTAGAAGAGTATGTTCTTTATCTCACTGAGAACAATAATATTCTGTCTTTTATCTATTCTATCCTTTTAGAATCCACAAATGGTTTTGGCTTCAGAAACTGAATCAAAAAGATCTGAAGAAAATCTTTACTTTTGCAGGCACCGTAAATGCCCCCATTTTACAAGTGATTTCTACCAGTGTGTCTTTTATCCACAATTTTTTTCAATTTAAAAAAAATAAAATTTAATATTTGAGTACAAGTGCAATATTAATAGTAAATGCATGATACCTACTGTAGAAGCCGTTGGCACATCAGGAGGAAATACTTTATATATCATAGGTCTGAGTGAGAGAGGATATATAAACGTTGATTCACTCTTTACTAAGGGTTTTAAAGATGAACAGTTGCTCTTGAGACAGCAGATATTTTCCCCCTGTGGTATCTCATCCCAATTCTGATTAAGTATTTCATCAGAATATCCAACAGGGAAAGTCATTTCTCTAGTTGAAATATTATTCATCCTATCAATAATAAGGGTCAGTGCTTCCATTTCATTATTTTCCAAATGTATGTGTGTGTCTGTGTATATATGTGTGTGTGTATGTATATATATATATATATATATATATATATATATATATTGTGAGGGATTAGCGTTTAGGATCGGTAGCAACCTGGGCATAAGCAGTCAGAGACAGTGACACATAGGATAAAGTCTTTAGTCCAGGCTTTGCCTGGGTTTATTTCCAAGCAAACAAAAGCAAAATACAGGCCTTAACATCAGGCAAACATAACGTAAATCCTGCTCGTCTGAGCACTTACTATACATGGAGCGTCCCTGTCTACACACTGGTAACACAAATGGCTCCTGCACACAGCCAGCCAGGACTCTCAGACCTGCAGAGGTCTCAGCTCTCCTCCTGGCCCTGTAGGCCCAGGCTTTATAAGGCCTGGTACCAGCCTCACCTGGTACGTGGGAGTGACCATCCCACCCTTCACTTTGGTCACTCCAGGAAAAGCCGGCCCGGATTATGCGGCTTGGAGCCACTTACTTACTACAACGTGTTAGTAGCTTAATGCTACTAACACTATACTGCCGGCTTCCTCCACCGAGCCCAGGCTGCTCGGTGGCACGTATCTGCCCAAGCGCTCCCCAAAGCAGCATAGGAGAGCATCCTAGGCGAAATATACCTGCCCTTCAGCACCTTGCCGGTCACCGTCTCACATACCCTCCCCCTCTTTTCGAGCCTGTGGGGTCGGACACCTTTCGCCGTCATGCAATGCGTCCTTGATAAGGCATCGGCATTGCCCTGTAGCTTTCCGGCCCTGTGCTCTACCGAAAAACTAAAATTTTGAAGGGTCAGGAACCATCTAGTGACTCTGGCATTTCTTTCTTTTGCCTGTGACATCCAGGTTAAGGGGGAGTGGTCTGTGATCAGCCTGAAGTGCCGACCTAGCAGGTAGTATTTTAGGGATTCCAGGGCCCACTTGATGGCTAGGCACTCCCGCTCAACGATACTATAATTTTTTTCCGGTGGCGTGAGCTTCCTGCTCAGATATATCACGGGATGTTCCTCTCCCTCTACTTCCAGGGACAGAACTGCTCCCAGTCCCACATCGGACGCGTCTGTTGGGACAATAAATTCTCTTTTGAAATTGGGTGTGACTAACACTGGACATCTACAGAGGGCCCGTTTTAACTCTTGGAATGCCTTTTCTGCATCAGGGTTCCACTTGACCATGACTGACTTACTGTTCTTGGTCAAGTCTGTTAGGGGCGCTGCTATGCTAGCAATGTTTTGCACGAACCGCCTATAGTACCCTACAATACCTAAAAAGGCTCTCACC